>NC_142601.1:34691971-34991971 GCF_041222555.1 Hakea prostrata | reverse complement strand
TCCTTTCCGGTATCCTTCACACTAGAGTCACGTATATTACTCACCGGACTCATCAACCCTATTGGTCATCCACAAATAGTAGACGGGAAGCTCTCACGTCCCTCTCATGGATCATTTCACCGGTCTTGAGTGCCCGTGAGCCCAAATCTAGCCATTTGCAACCCTACCAATAAATGGCCCCTTTCCGGCAACCGTAATGCAATTTATGTCCTCTCACGGAGTGGATACCGGTCTTGAGCGCCCACAAATCCACACTACTACCATGGATTGTTCGGTCTCAATGCCCTTCCGATTCGGGTCTGATATGATAGGGACATCCTAGCCAAACACCACTAGACAAGCCCTATGTATGTCATCCAATAACCCGAGAAAGCGTCGATGGACACCTTCGGAGAACATCCCATACTATTCCCTCTGATGTCCAAGGACAGAAGCACCAGTAGGGTACTCCTCAATCCCAAGTTATACTTAAGCAATCACATGCCCAAGTTCATCATATCAATTCACAAAATACAACATCATAATAAACATTCGATTCATGACATTGACATAAGTCATCATATATTGAAATTGATAAACATGATAAGACATTGAAATAAAATAATGTAAACACAAGGCTACTCTTGAAAGACATATGTAGCAAGTCTAACACTATAGGAATATGAAATAGAAACTATGCTCACTAGGTTAGGAACACCAAGTCAAAATTCCATGTCCTATGTGATTATATCGATAACTATCCTTACCTTGAATTGGAGAAGAGAATGGTCCAAGATCACAAGCAAATGGCCCAAATAGTCTTAAAACCCTAAACAAGCATATATGAAAGGTTAGAGAAGAAATCAAAACAATTGGAGATCAAACGAATCAAAACTAGTCAAAAGTTGTTGACAACAATTCTGTAGGTCGATACATTTGGTCGATAGTATCGACCAACAAGCATCGACCAAGAAGATTTCGGACAGCAAGCTGGTTTTTTGGGTTTTGGCCCAGATTTGGTCTTCCGGGTCTCGGATCAATATGAAACTTGGGGAATAGTCTAAGCACAACATAGGGACACTAATTATCAAGAATTTAACATAATCCAATGGTCCATTTAGAAATCCCCAAATTGATTCATCAAGGTCAAGAGTTGCTAAACATGGCATTGGCTATATCTTAATGCAAATTGGGGGAAAACATAGGGGATTAGGTAGGGAATCACTTAGAAGCAACATTGAACTCATAAGCAAGGTATGGATTAGGTTAATCATAGGTTTCATCTCAGTTTTGGTAAATAAAGCAAGTTGGTGAGCAATAAATCATGGAAATGTGTAGTTAATGATCATGAGGTGAATAAATCATAGTCATATCGGTGAAAACATCAATGTATGAGGTATAGAAGGCTCATGGCAAGGTGTTTGCAAGGTTGCAGCACCTTGGCCATGGTCCCAACAGTAAAATAGATAAAAGATGAGTGAGAAAGTGATTAGGAGAGAGAGTCATACCTTGAGAGTGGAACAAGAAAGTGGAAATGAGTGGTTGACAATGATTAATGGAGAAGGTGCTTCACCATTACCAAGGAGAAGTCCTTGAGAGGCTCTCCCACGTTCTCAAATGTTGAATACGCTGGAATAGGGCTCCAGTCTCGAGAAATAAATAAATAGAAAAGAATGTTTCAGAGAATCTTTAAAGCTGGGTTCAGCAAACCTGTTGGTCGATAGTATCGGCCAATACATGTTTCTGCAGAATTTTACAGAATAGTTCAGCAACTTTAGGTGTGGACTTGGAAGGCTATACAAGGTCAAATTGCATGAGGTTTTCTCCTACAATTCACTCAAGAGGTCTAGTTTTAGGGAGTACCTTCGGATTGTGCACAGGAGTCCGTTTGGTATCTCAATTGTCTCACTCTTCATCAGTGCGCAGATTCTAACTTAACACTGATAATGTGCTCAAGGAAGGAGCAGCATCATCAATGTCCATATACTGGAGTTCCGACACCACGTCATCAACCAGCAGGGCCCATAAGTCCCTTCTAGCACCATTTCGGGTCTTTGGACCTACAAACACAACAATAACCGGGTCGGATCAAGGTTAGGTAAAAACTGGATTTTACCCTCACAATAATCTTCATAGTAGCCACTACCCTGAGGGTAGTGTGGTTCATCAAAGGGTGCTTCGAAGGACGTGCCATCGGACTCTTCAAAACCTGTAGAACAGTTTAACAAAGCAAATGCACAAAATGGAATGAGTTCAAAGGAACTAAGCAAGGCAGTTAATCCATAATACATAAACCATATGAAACAAGTCATAACATGATGCAAATGATATGAGACAGATGATGCAACTATGATTCTAACTCTACATATGCTAGTCTCTATGGTAGACATGCTTTAAGTTATAGAACCATACTTCCTTGGGTAGGTCTCAAATCATTCGTCCCTCAACCATCCAGGTATCTTAGGTTCTCTAGTGTGAATTGGGTCCTGCATCCATCTCGGATATTTCCATGGCTGGGGTTTAGGTCACCACTCTCTCACATCACCATTGGTATAAGTATTGGCGCATGTCACAGTAAAGCCTACCCCAATGCAAGTCATCTACTCAGTCATACCATGTCAGATCCAGATATGTCCATTCCTCGCCCCGGGCAATCCTTTCTGGTATCCTTCACACTAGAGTCACGGATATTACTCATCTGACTCATCAATGCCATTGGTTATCCACAAATAGTAGACAGGATGCTCTCACGTCCCCTCATAGATATGACTCACCGATCTTCGAGCGCCCGTGAGCCCAAGTCTGACTATTTGCAACCGTACCAACAATGGCCCCTTTCGGGTATTCGTAATATGATCTATGTCCTCTCACGGGTTGGTTACCGGTCTTGAGCACCCATCAAACCATACTACTACCACGGGTTGTTCGGTCTCAATACCCTTCCGATTCGGGTCTGATATGACAAGGACATCCTAGCCATACATCTAGACAACTCTTATAAATGTCATCCAATAATTCGGGAAAGCGTCGATGGACACCTTCAGAGAACATCCCATACTATTCCCTCCGATGTCCAAGGACAAAAATGTCAGTAGGACATTCCTCAATCCCAAATTATACTTATCCAATCATATTCTCAATTCATCATATCACGCATACATGATACATCATCATATTGAAAGTCATATCATAACATCGCATAATTCAAGTGTAATGTAAAGAACAATAATTAAATTGACATGATATACAAGAGTAATTAAACATGTTACTGCTGTTAAAAGACAACTACAGTAGTCATATGATGTTTAAATAGAATTGATAAGTAAAGCATATCAAGTTGCCATTCATCATTCACATAGTCCATGTCATATGGGTATAACTGTCCTTACCTTAATCAAATCGGGAATAATAGCAAATACCACTTAGAATAGTCCCCAACTTAGTGTTTGAACCCTAGACAACATGTATGCAACATTAGAGAAGGAAACAATCAAATTGGAGATCAAACGACCAAGAATTGAGTTGCTGTTTTTCTTTTGGCGACTGACTGGTCAATTGACCAGTCGACCAAGAGGATCAGTAACGGGCAGTATAGGGAAATTGGGCCCGAAACCGATCTTCCGGGTCTTGGATCGATCTGAAACTTGGAGGGAATGATCATGGCAATATAAGGACACTACACAATGAAAATTATCATGATCCAATGGTCCAATTAGGAATACCCAAATTGAAACCCTATGTTCTATATGCTAAACATCAAGAATTGAAATGGAATTTGTTGCAATCGCAAGGGATGATGGGGAGTCAGCTACGAAAGTGATAAGAACTATACTAGAATCATTAACTAATAGTAAATCAGACCTAGCATGCATCTACACATCAGTTTAGATTGATAAGACAAGTTGGAATGACAAGAATCATAGAAATGCAATGCTATTGATTGTATTGAATGCATAGCTTACCAAGAATGAAAAGAAATTAATGGAGATGAAAGGGGAAACACATGGATAAGTGTTTGCAAGGTTGCAGCACTTCAGCCATAGTCTCAGTAGTGAGAAAGAGTGGAGGAAATAGTAGATTAGAGAATGAGAGAGAGGAATCATACCTTGAGGAAGCAATGGAGATGGAAGGCAATGATTGAGACCAAGATCCTTCACCAACTTCAAGGAATGCCCTAGGGAAGCTCACTCCTCGTGATCTGGAGTGCTAATGATTAGGTTAGGCTTCTATTCATGAGTTCCCTTAAAGTAGGGTTAAAATAATAGAGAATTTTGTGATTTTTGGATTTATTAATCTGCTGGTCGACTGGCCAGTCGACCAAGCTTGAACAACAACTTCAGTCAGGGAAATGGAAAGCCAGACTGATCCAAATTGAGTTGGGTTTTCTCCTACAAGTCAATCAACAAGTCTAGAATAGATAAATACCTTCGGAACAAGATCAGAAGTGCATCACGTACTTCAACTACGCTCCCCCCCCTTCTAAGTGCAGTTTCTCACTGAACACTGACAGTGTATCCAAGTAAGGGGCATTACTGTCAATATCCATAGGCTCTAAGTCATACACCGAATCTTCGACTATGAGGGACCACAAGTCTCTTCTTCCACTATTCCGGGTCTTCGGACCTACAAACACCAATGGATCCGAGTCAGGGTTAGGGTTAGGAAAGGGGTGGAGTTCACATTCTGGTATCATTTTTCCGCACTCTGAGTATATTGTTATTCTTTTCCTTATTTGGATCTCTTACGGTACCATCTGTCATAAGCCTCTGTCGTTGTAGGGACCTTATTTATAATAAAATATTATACTTTGATTATAATCATTCATGATTATGTTATTGCTTATGTGGGAGGATGATTTCCTCGATATTTGATCTTCGGGGTTGTCAATCACACACTCGGGTATGCCAAATAGGGTACCGGCTGGGTGGATGTGACATGGAGTGCGCTTATAGAACCCATTGATGGCCAAAGGAGGCAGATTGCCAGATATTTTGAGGATCTTATGGAGAAGAACTGGAGAACCCCCTTTCCTGTTATTCACGAAGAGCACTATTTATCTGTGAGAGAAAGAAACAGAAAGAAGATTATTTAGTTTATTTTGATTGCTTCCCCTCAACTTGATTTTACTTTTGAACTTTGATTCTTTCTTTGATTCTTTTATTGGAGTATTTGGACTCCTGTAATACTTTTGATTAATTATTTGAACTTGCTCTTGATTATCTATTTATTGCATTATTATTATTGATGGGTAAGACCGTGGATCCTGTGATGGATCGCACTCATGTGTTGTTGGGCGGGTAACCGAGACCAGCGGGTGGGGTGTGATAGTTTGAGCATTCACCACTTGTCTATTCCCACCAAAATGGCCTTGTTGTCCGTCCTGTGCACTTCCAGAACTCTGTCCTACACTCCTGTGTGGAAAAGTAGGAGTAGGATAGGGTGTAGGTCTTGTAAACCTTCTATCAGATCTATCAACCAAGTCGGGGTTTCTGTTCTGCCAAGGTCTTTGGAAATGAGAACTCTCCTTCTCAAATTTCTCTATCTTCTTCGAGTAGTAAACTATTTGGGCATAGCTCTCAATAGGAAGAACAATAAGATAGGTCTTGATGGCAGGCCTCAAACTTTTGAAGAATTACTTTGCCTTAACACGATCTGCTCTCATCAATTCAGGGGCAAAGAAGAAAAGCTCTTCAAATTTCTATTGGTATTCCAACACAGAGAGAGGTCCTTGCATAAGGGCCATGAATTTCGATTCCTTTTCATCCTTTACAGCTTATGGGAAATAGTTCTTACAAAAGGCTTCTTTAAATATTTCCCAAGTGATAGCACTTGCATGCAGATCTTTAAGAATAGGGCGGGTGGAGTTCCACCAAGCACCAGCTTCGTGCTGGAGCTTCTACTCAGCGAACAGGATCTTCTAAGCTTCTAAACACTGCAGGTTCCAAAAAGCCTTCTCTAATTCCCAAAACCATTTATTCGGAAATAGAGTGTCCTTCATCACTCTAGTGAAATTTGGCCCTTGCAACTTAAGGAAGCTCTCCATTAGTCTTGTATGAGGAGTCCCTGCCAATCTTTCAGCATTTGGTACAATAGTTTGGTGAGGATTCACATGTGCAGCAGTACGGGTCCCATTATGTAAGGTCATAAATCCAGTCATCATCTGATTGAACTGTGTACTCTGCTATTGTATGATATTTCCCATGATGTTGGGCAATGTCCTAAAAGTTTGCAATGCACTAGGGAGATTATCACCATTCTGGCCATTCATAGGAGTTTGGTCACTAGTGATACCATCAGGTATGGTTCCATTTGGTACCCTCCTATTCTCATTATGACTTGTACCAGTGTTACGATTCCTTAGGGTAACCATCTTGTAAATCCGAAAAATCAAAAATTTCAAAAACTTGAAGAAAATCAAAACCACTTGTTCCCATGCTCAAAATATGCAAATCAAGCTTAACTTTATAAAGAAATTCAATATACAATAATTCATGAGCAAACAATTCAAAATTTCATCAAAATTGGCCAATCTTGAGCTTACTGACTCTGTTGGTCGCTCAGGTGATCGACCAACCATCAGAGTATGCGAAAATCACATATATGGCCCACATGCTTACATTCCAAAACACTTTCTAACTTTCAAATTTCGTGAGAGAACTCTGGAGAAAGGGTTTTTGAGGTTTCCAAAGGTCTTCCAAGGTTCTCAGGAGCTTCAACAACTTCATCTACTTCACACATTGTTCTTCCATAGCATGTAAGTGAAAATCCCACTCTCAAGTGATTCCATACTTGTCTTGTTTTCTTTCAAATCCATAGAATACTTGTTGTAATAGGTCTAAATCATGTTTAGAGACATTTAGAAACATGCTTCAAGTAATTTCCACACAATGCTGTGCTTCCACAACAAGTTCTAGCAATTTTTACCCACTTTTCACTATTCACATCACAAAATTCCTTGGTTTTGAAATTTTGCTCCCATTTTCAAACCACATATAATTTTAAGATCATATCACTTGCTACATGACTAAATTGATATGATATAGATGTACATGCATTTTGTTCAATCCAATTTCGCATTTTCAAAAATCCCAAATTTGACCTAAAAGTGAAATTTCTCCTTTCTTTCCTGTGGAATTTTCTTGTATAGACCATGATTTTGATGGATTTCTCTCAAATAAACCATCCTAACATGTTATTCCAAGTATTATGCACATTCTAGTATGTTCGAATCGCAATTTTGCCAAAATCAAAATTTTTCAAAAAATTACGAAAATACCCTTTCTGAAATTTTTTGTCTGTTGAACTAACTCATTGTGCCTTTGTCTTTTCTCAAAAAATTACCATCATGCCTCCATGCGGACGTCTTCTAGGGGCTAGGAGAGGTAGGGGAGGAGGTCAGGCACCACTACTAGAGCCACGGGAGGAGGTCATTCGTCGTGAACTATTCGATACTCCTCAAGATGAGTTCCTTTACGAGGCATACCTCCGAGATTCACTAATCGAGTACGGCCGGGTCATTCATTTATGGCAGCTTAGGACCTTCCATATTTGACAGTGGTTCGATGCTTGGACACATCTCTTCACAAAGAAGCTTCCTGTCTATCTAAAGTTAGTAATGTACTTCTATAGTAACTTGGAGTACCACACAGAGGGGCCAGGGCGACTAGTCATTCAATCACGAGTCTGGGATACGCAGATTAGGTTTTCCACCCGAGTACAACATACTTCAGGTGCCATACTATGCGAAGGATTATTGGTAGATACTGGTGGGTATCGTTATAGACTCTGTAACAACCCCTATATTTCTTACTCGAAATCCTTATTGTAGGTCTGATAAATCGAAGGTCAAGCTGGATTAAGTTGTGGAGTATTTAGATTGAAGTCCATGATCCATACCCTAAACCCATGGATCTGGATTCTCCTGTTGATGAACCTACCTTGCTGGGAGGTTGGATCTCTGGATCAAGGCATGAGGTGTCTGGAGATGTCCGGAATGAAGATAAGACCTCCCCCATGTGTTGATTAGGTTTAGGTTGTGTTTGGCTTCAACCCCTTAAGCAAAGCACCTTGTGTGAAACCCAGCCCTAACCTAACCCTGACCTAGACCCAGTAACCCGGTTGTTTGTAGGTCCGAAGAACTCAGAGTAAAGGAAGAAGCCAACTATGGGTCATCTCAGTAGAAGACATGGTGTTTGACTCTGAACCGATGGATGTTGATGATGGAGTTCCATACTTGGAAGTCTGTGTAGATTTGGAAAGGAAGCTCCACTTGTCTGAAGATGAGATTAGTTGAAGGACTTGGAGTATTATCTGACTTGGTTTGAAGGTATTTCTATACACTTGATATGTCACTTGATGTGTGTGCAAAAGCCCATAAAGTTTAGAGCCCATTTGATCCTTCAATTCCCTGTTTGAACCTTACTGTCTGCCTTGGTCAACTGATTGGTCGATTGGACCACTCGACCAAGCACTCGATCAAGCACTCGACCAGCCTTCAATTATATTTAAACCCTACTTCGTGTTTCTTTGCTACGGCTGCCTCCTAAACACTTTTTGAACATGAGAAGACCTCTCCGAAACTCTCTTTGGTGATTTCGAAGACTCCTCTGCAGATTTGAAGCCTCTCATCTCTGATCTGACAATTCAAGGTTAGCATCTCTTCTGAATTTTTAATTATTCTTTCTTCGATCTTGTTCTTGACTGAGATCAGGAAGAAGATGCTGCAATCTTGCAACCATCTATTCCATGATCTCCTTCTATTCTTTGAGATCTATGATCATCGTCATGATCTTAACCCTAGCCGAATAAATTTCTTGAAACCCTAACCCTTGTATGATCTATCTAGAAACCTTTGGTAACCTCCCATGCGAGGGAAACCTCATGGGCAATGTTTCTATTAATCTAAACTAGATTTTCTATGATTTCTTGTTATTTTCTTGATAGCAATCATTCCCTTTCATTCTGTGATCATAACCTTTTCATGAGAGCCATAAAGGTTGAAACCCTAGTTTCTTGGGTCCAATCAAGAACCCATCTTTTGACCATGACTTGATGTTTTTATCTTCCTAAATGATTCTAATACATTCTAGGAAGTTCCCCTTCGAATTTCGGATCAATCAAACGAAGAAGTTATGACCAAATCAGTTTTTACATTTCCATACTGACTCGATTGTTCGACTGCTTGGTCGACTGGGTCAGTAGACCAAGCACTCGACCAAAGGAGGCAGTAGCTTCATTTTTTGCCCGATTTGATTCATTTGCTCTCTGATCAGTTAGGTATCTTTCCTAATGTTGTATATATGCTTGTTAGGAGTTTATTTGCCAAGTTTGGTGTCTCTCTCTTTGATCTTTGGATTATCTTTGGTGATAATCAAGGTAAGGACAATTATTTCATCATAACATAGATCGCATACTCTCTGGTTTCTACTTTATGAAACTCTGAGTTTATGTACTGTTCTTGTATTTTATATGACTGATGTACTACTGTAAGTACAGTAGCACTTGTTTATGTATTCTTTTTCATTATTCAAGTATATGAAATGTTTATTACTGCTTGGTCGAATCATGCTTTTACATTCTCTTTTATATGATGAATTGTTGGTTGTGTATGTCATGACTGATTTGAGAATGTGTTTGATTAAGTATGGTTTCGGATTGGGGAGTGTCCTTTTGACACTTCTGTCCTTGGACATCGGAGGGAATAGTATGGGATGTTCTCCGATGATGGCCATTAACACTTTCCCGAGTCATTGGTTGACATACCTAGGACTATCTAGCAGTGTTTGGCTAGGATGTCCCCATCATATTAGACCCGATTTAGAAGGGAATTGAGACCGAACAACCCGTGGTAGCTGTGAAACCCGGCCCTAACCTTAACCCGGATACTCTTTTGTCTGTAGGTCCGAAGACCCAAAGTAGAAGTGAAAGTCAACTATGGGCCATATTGGTGGGAGACATAGTGTTCGACTCCGAACCTATGGAGATTGAAGATGATGCCCCATACTTGAAGACGGTGTTGGATATAGAAAAGAGACTACGCCTTGATGAAGAGAAGATTGGTTGATGACCTTAGAGCTTGGTGGGATATGATTTAAAGCCATTTTTCCATGCTAGGTAAGTTATAGTATGTGTGTTTAAAGTTTTGTTTGATTCCGAGTAGTGGAGGACCCTTAAATCCCTGTCTTTGGATTTGTTGTCTGCCTGGGTCGACTCCAGAGATGCTGAACTCGAGCAGAATCTTCTATTTAGGTTATGTTGCTATATATACCCCATGACTTCGTGATTTTAGTATCCCTAGCCTCCAAAACACTTAGAGAACGAAGGGAACTCATCTCCAAGCCTCCAAAAGTGTAGAAGAAGATCTAATCTTGCAAACTTGTTAGTTCTCTCTCTTGTTCTTCAATCAAAGGTTAGTATTCAATCTTTTGTGTTCTTGATTCATTCTTTCCATGATCACTCTCATCTCTGAACTGAGATTATGATGAAGATGCTGCAACCTTGTAGTCATATCTTTACAATCGCTTTTCATTCTCTTATGCCATGATCATCTCATTCATTCATAACATGATTTTTATGATTTCTTCTTAAACTATGATCATATTCTTATTTCGATTTATTCTAGCATTATAGATGCTTCTCTATGATTATTCGTACCTCTAATTTACTGTGTTCTTGTACTAGAATGAGATCTTATCATCTCTAATTCATCTCTTTCATTCATAGCATGTTTCCAATGAAAAGCATGATTTTTACCAAAATAGAAACTATGATTTCAAATTAGTAAGTAATGGTTTTAATCATTGTTTTGATGTCTAAAATATGATTTTTAGTCTTAGACTACTGTGTTAGACATTCTCTCCAAGTTTCGTCGCATTCCGGATTGTGTAGCATAGGTTTCGGATCGAGATTCTCTTTTTGGATTCGGATTTGCTCTTGGGCAGACTGCCTGGGTCAACTGACTCAGTCAACCCAGCCAATCAACCTGCAAGAACAGAATCTGATTTCTTCGTCCGTTTCGATTCGATTGATGCTTATTCTTTTAGGACTACTTCCTAATGATTATGTGATGCTATTCTAGGGTTTATTTGCTAACTTTGGATTCATCCTCTTATTCGTCCGGAATATATTCGAATCTATTTAAGGTAAGGACAGTTGTTACCATATTAACATAGATTGCATAGATTTAGTTTCTAATTTGGGAACTACTTAGATTTGCTACTGTTATGTTAGTTTCTATTATGATATGAATGCTGTAAGTACAGCAGGATCTTATTCCCTTATTTAATTTATGTACTTGATCATGTATGAATACTTATTCATGTATGTTGCTCATTATTTCGATATTGTCTTATTATACTCTTTCATATGATGAGATATCTTTCGTGGATGATATGACTGAATTATGATTGTGATTGTTTGTGAAATCTAGCCCAAACCTAGCCCGGGGCACCCTATTTATTTTGGGTGAAGAAAGACTTGTTTAATATTAGACCTTGATGTTAGACCGTGATTTCTGTATTTTTATCTTTGAAAGCCTTAGGAGGTCATGTCCGACCTTTTCCTTAATGTAGATCCATGTCTCGAAATGATGGAAGTTGTCCTTGTGGGCCCTCTTTATGGAAGACATGGTGTTTGACCCGAAGTGGGGGAAATAGAGACTTGTGGACCCTTTTGATTAATGATTTGGTGTCGGAGCCCAAGCCCTTGGACATTGTCGATGATGCCCCTCACTTCAGAGCATTGTCAGTGTTAGTTTTGAATCTGCAGCCTGAAGAAGGTGAGCTTAGTTGGTGGACCTAATGAACTCCCGTGCCCAATCCGAAGGTATTTTCCGAAACTAGACTTCTTGATGGACTTGTAGAAGAAAACCCCACTCAATTTGATCCGATATAACCCTCCAAATCCCTGTCCGAAGTTTCTGAACTATGTTTGGCCAATCCTGCCTGCGCATCGATGAAGATTGAATTATTTGAAGTACCTAAAGGGCTCCAATTCTTGATCCGAAGGTATTTCTGGAAACTTCTTGATTGACTTTCAGGAGAAAACCCCGCTCGATTTGACATTGTATAGCCTCTCGAATCCACTCCTGAAGTTGCTGTCATGTCTTGGTCGACTGACAGTCCACCAGCCAGTCGACCAAGAGTAATGGAATTCTAATATTCACTAAATCACTTCCCATTTTGCCCCTACCTTTTTGGAACTCGTGAATGAGGACCTAAACTAAGCTTTGGCACTCCAGAGAACGAGGTTGGACACTCTCTTGGGCTTTTCTTGGTGTTTTTGAAGATCTTTGACTCCAATCATTTGTGTTGCACCTTAATCATCAACTCAAGGTATGATTTCTTCTATTCTTCTTCTAATCTATTCATTTTTCTATCAATTGATGATCTTGAAACCATGGCTGAAGTGCTGCAACCTTGCAAACACTTAACCATGAGTTTTCCCCTTTCAATTCCTTGATCCTTCCCCACTCATGCTATGTTATGATTCAAATGAGATTAATTGCACTCCATCACTTTGATTCTATTCAATTTAACCTATTTTGATTCAAATCTGATATGTAGATGCATGTGAAGCTTAGACTATAATGAAATTAAGATTCTAACTTGATTCTTAACACTCATTTGATTGATTCCCATCATCCTTTACAACTTCTATCAATTCCAATTTAATTGTTGTTAAGTATCATATAGAACCTAAGATTTCGAATTGGGCATTTTTGATTGAACTGTTGGATCATCATGAAAATTAGTGTGTAGTATCCTCTTACTGTTATAAACATGCCCTCCAAATTTCGTGACGATCGGAGCACCAGAAGGGCAATTTCGGATCAAGTTTCCATTGCTGCCCTGTGGTTAACAAGTCTTGGTCGACTGCTTGGTCGACTGACAGTCGACCAAGCCAGTCAACCAAGAGATGGTAACACCCCTGTACTCGGCCGAATTGATCCGTTTGACCTCCGATTCGATTGCTTTCTTCTCTGATATTACTTGTGTGTTGTCTAGGGTACAAACACTGACTTTTGGGCTATTCTAAGTGATCTTTGGGATTAGTTTCGACTCGATTAAGGTAAGGATGGTTATCGCCATAAATACGTAGGCTATGTGCTTATGCCTTGATTTTCATAACTTGGTGAACATGGTCTCTTTATTACTTGTGAACATCATAGGACTGTTATACATGCTTTAGAACAATAGTATTGTAATTTCATATATTCTTGCTACAATGATTAATTATTATTGCCACTTATACTTATGATGAATCATTTCAATATTATGACTGAACTTCTGCTATGATGATGTATCAAATGTATGTGAGATGTTGGACTTGAGTATGTGGTTGCTTAGGTATAACTTGGGATTGGGGAGTGTTCTATTGACACTTCTGTCCTTGGGCATTGGAGGGAATAGTATGGGATGTTCTCCGAAGGTGCCCATCGACACTTTCCTGGGTTATTGGATGACATACATAGGATTGTCTAGTTGCATGGCTAGGATTATCCTTGTCGTATCAGACCCGAATCGGAAGGGCATTGAGACCGAATGACCCGTGGTAGGGTATGGTTTGATGGGCGCTCAAGACCGGTAACCACCCCGTGAGAGGACATAAACCATATTGCGGATACTTGAAAGGGGCCATTTATTGGTAGGGTTGCAAATAGCTAGACTTGGGCTCACGGGTGCTCAAGACCGGTAACCAACCCGTGAGAGGACGTGAGAGCTTCCCGTTTACTATTTGTGGATGACCAATACGGTTGATGAGTCCGTAATCCGGGATTACGCTAACTCTAGTGTGAAGGATACCGGAAAGGATCGTCGGGGGCGAGGAATGGACGTATCTGGATCTGACATGATATGACTGAGTAGATGACTTGCATTGGGCTAGGCTTTACCTTGACATGCGCCAATACTTAGACCAAATGGTGATGTGAGAGAGCGGTGACCGAAACCCCAGCCAAGGTTGTCCGGAAGGTTTCAGGACCCAATTCCCACCGGCTTGAGTGATTGAGACCTACCCAAAGAAGTATGGTGCTATGACTTAAAGCATGTCTACCTTAGAGACCAACATTCATAGAGTTAGAACCATACTTGCATCATGTGTTTCATATCATATTGCATCATGTTATGGCTTGTATCATATGGCTTATGTTTTATGGAATGACTACCTTGCTGAGTTCTTTTGAACTCACTCCCTTTTGCAACATATTTTGTTAGACTTTTCTGCAGGTACTACTACTGTTGACTGTCACAGTCAACACTCTGAAGACCAAGTTGGTGACTCGTACCACACTGGTGGCGGTGAATACGTTGATAAAGATTAGCAGTCCGAGACTGATATTTTTCAGGAGCAGATGCGGCCTGGCCTAGTTTCTTATAATTTTGTTATTTAGGAAACATTGTATAAGTTAGAAGAAACTGTAATTTAGTTGTTTACCTTTCCTTTCCCTTCTTTTAAGAACTGGTTGTAACCTGCACCTTATCTCGATCTATCTTCCGTTGTTATTGTAGAATGGGTTTCCGCCTCATTTCACATTTTGATTAATTATTTTATCAGTATCTTTCCGCACTCTGATGCTCTTTGTGATTCTTCTGAGATTCTTCTGAGATTCTTCATTGACTTTTATTATTAAGTTATTTGAAAATTTTGATTTGTTCCTGCTTTTGATTAAATTATTGTGCTAAATGGATATGATCCTTCCTAAACTTGATCTTTTGGGTTGTGGATCACTCCACCAGGTAATCCAGATAGGGTACCCTTAGGGTGGATGTGACAGAATGATATCAGAGCCCAAGTTTTCGGACAATCACAACCATAGAACATATAATGAAAGCATCCTTGAGTCATAGATCCAGAAGTGACTCAAACTTTCTTAGAAGTGAATAATAGAAAACTTGGATTAGAAACCTGAGTAAATGAAGCATAATACATCTTGATTGAATAATATACAATAATTAAAGTTTATGACTTATACTAGGGTTGTTGTCATGGTTAGAATTAAGATGTCGGTTTTAAATTATTGTGTATGTGTGTTGAGTCGTAAGTTGGGTCTTAAGTTGAAAGTTGTCGTCATGAGTCGTCCTTGTTAGTGAGTTGTGAGTCGGGTTGTCGTCGTATGTTTTCATGACTCTGAGTCGTGTGTCATCGTATGAGTCTGAGTCGGGTGTTGTTGTTGGGAGTAATGGTCTTGAGTAGTCCTCATGAGTTATAAGTCATAACTAAACATTTACAATTTTTAATGCAACAAAAGAAATGCATAATGTACAATAACACAAGTGAAACAAACTGAATTTCATTAATCACATAAGAGATTTTTACAAGTCTGAAAGAGAATACATCTATGAAAGCATAAAAGGAAACTCCTAGCACTATATATCTAGGTGATCGACTCCGGTGATCTGTCTGGTCCCTCCTAGATTTGAACTCCTTCTCTAGTCGTACAAATCTGTTTCTCAAAGTACACATATAGGACTCTATCCTTTCCTGTTGAGCCTTTATCCTCTTAATCATGGAAGAAATCGATGACTGATGAGAAGCCACACCTGGAACCTCAGAAGTCGTATATGATGGACCTCCAATCTCACGGAAGCGTGGTGTAGGAATCTCCTCGTGTCTCAAAATCTCATTTTGACCTTGATCCTCATCTCCTTGATTCTCACCTCCTTGATCATCAATAACATCCTCATCCTGAGTTGGAACCCCCTCATGATTATCATCATCACCATCTCTGTGCTCATCACCAACAGCATCACCATCATCATCTTCATCTTGAACCTAAACCTTAATTAATTGGAGTCTGGAACGTTGTCTCCTTACCATTGTATTACCTCTACTTGTGGCATAGGAATTGTAATCTGATCCTCATCCCTACCTCTCCTAACCCTTAAGTGTTTCAGTCACATCCACCCAGCCGGTACCCCATTTGGAATACCCGGGATGTGATCCACAGTCCAAGGATCAATGATCTGAGGTCCATGCCTCCCACATACACAGTAACTTAATCATGAACAGTAATAATCAATGGTAAAAACAGTTAATACTAAGTATCATGAATAAGATAAGATTAAATAAATCAGAGTGCGGAAGACAATAACATTAAAGTATAAGCATAATCATAAGGGTGAGAGAAGGTATGGTAACCACTCTCTCAAAGCAGCGGAAAAGAAGTGTAATAACGTCAATTACATGTCTAAGTGTCAAAAGATAATCTCAAAGATAAGTTAGTTACAATACCAAAGGTTCCATAAATACACCAGGGGAATGGGGCACTATGCTAGGGTTTCTTCTATACTAATGGTAGTCTCCTCAACAGTACGGATGAAGTAAACCCAATGCTGCCGCTCCTGCACAACTGTGGGGCTAACCCTGGTGCGGATAGTAATCCTCCTCGGCTCCAATATACTGATCCTCACCGACGCCACTACCCGAAGGGTAGTATGTGGAATCATAGTCTGCCTCAAAGGAGGTGCCATCATAGTCTTCGGTACCTGGAATATAATCTAAAACATTTGCACAAAAAGGAATGAGTTTGAAGAACTCAGCAAGGAAGTTATTCCATAATTAGAAATCATACACATTCAGAACATATTATAATGCAATGCGATATGGAACATATGATGCAAATATGAGTCTAACTCTATGAATGCTAGTCTCTAGGGTAGAAATGCTTTAAGTCATAGCACCGTACTTCTCTGGGTCGTCAGTCACTCTCCCATTTCCATATCTTGGGAATGCCCGGGGAAGATCGGTAAAGTCATCAAAAAATCGTGGTAAGGGGATCGGTCACCGCTCTCTCACCTCACCATTTGGTCAAGTACTGGCACATGTCACAGTAAAGCCTAGCCCAATGCAAGTCATCTACTCAGTCGGTCAAGTCAGATTCAGATACGTCCATTCCTCGCCCCCGGCGATCCTTTCTGGTATCCTTCACACTAGAGTCAGCGAAATCCCGGATTTCGGACTCATCAACCCTATTGGTCATCCAAATATAGTAAACGGGAAGCTCTCACGTCCTCTCACGGATTGGTAACCGGTCTTGAGCGCCCGTGAGCCCAAGTCTATCCATATGCAACTCTACCAATAAATGGCCCCTTTCAGGTATCCGTAGCATGGTTTATGTCCCTTACCTGATTGGCTACCGGCCTAGAGCGCCCATCCAACCATACATTACCACGGGTTGTTCGGTCTCAATGCCCTTCCGATTCGGGTATGACACGACAAAGATAATCCTAGCCACCCAACTAGACAGTCCTATGTATGTCATCCAATAACCCGGGAGAGTGTCGATAGGCACCATCGGAGAACATCCCATACTATTCCCTCCAATGCCCAAGGACAGGAGTGTCAGTAGGACACCCCCCAATCCCAAGTCATACGTAAGCAATCACATATCCAATCTCATCATTTCTCATGCATCCAATGCATATCCATAATAATAATCAAATCATGATATTGAAACGAATCATTATAAACATAAGCAATTCAAAATGATAAAGTAACACAACAAGAGTATAAAGATTTAAATGCTACTGTTCTAACACATATGTAACAGTCCTATAATGATTGAAAGAAAATTAAGAGGTTTCATTCTTTAAATAAAATACCATTCAATACTTGATGACTTATATGTTTATAGAGATAACCATCCTTACCTTGGATGAATTGATGATGAATTGAGAATACCAAAAATAGTCCAATAGAATTGTTAAGGCCCTAAACAAACATCAATAATAAGTTAGAAAAGAAGTCGGGAAGATCGGATGTTAATTGGATCAAAATTGGCCAAGGTTGCTGTCTGCCAACATTTTGGTCGATGGTATCGACCAAAAGGATCGACCAAAATTTCTTTCGAGACAGAAATGTGGATTTTGGGGGTTTTCATCCGAAATGAGTCTTCCGGTGTTCGGATCAATCTGGAACTTGGAGGCATACTTAACAATAGTAGTAGGACACTATAAATCAAGAAATTTACCCAATCCAATGGTCTAAACAAAAAGCCCCAATTTGAGCTATCAAGTTAAAGTGATAAACATCATGGCATGAGTTGGAATTGATTGCATTGATGAGGAATGGCATGTAATAGTTAGAGGAACTAATAGAAATTCGATTGGAATCATATGGCAATGTTAAACATGAACATAATACATCCTATAACTCAGTTTGGTACCAAATGGCATGATGCTAATAGATAAATCATAGGATACATATGCTAGGCATGAGGTAGAAGCATAGCATCAATGAATAGTTAAGGAAATCATGGATTGAACATGAGTAGACACTTGGAGTGGTGGTTGCAAGGTTGCAGCACCATTCCCAATGTCTCATCAGCAAGGTGGCAATAGAAAAGAGTAGAACATGGTAGGGTAGAGAGTGGAATGATGATTCATACCTTAGTGTGGAAGATGAAGACAAGAATCAATGATAAACAAAGAGTTTTTGATGAGGTGCCCTTCACACTAACCAAGGAGCTACTTTGGGAAGCTCTCCCCACGTTTCCAGGTGAGAAAATGATTGCAAAAGGGCTCAAGGCTCGAGGTTATAATAAATAGAAAAGGATTATTCCATGGAATCATTAACTTGGTAGACTGGGATATTTTGGTCGATGGTCCTTGGTCGATGGTATCGACCAAAAGGATCGACCAAAATATTTCCAGCAGAAAACTAAGGTTTAGAACAGCAACTTCAAGTAGGGATTTGAAAGGCTATACAAGGTCAAATTGAGTGAGGTTTTCTTCCACAATTCAATCAAGGAGTCTAGTTTCGAGGAATACCTTCGGATTGTGCACAGGAGGTCATTTGGTACATCAACTATATTAATCTTCTCCGATGCGCAGACTTTCCTTAAACACTAACAATGCATTTAAGCAAGGGGTATCATTGTCAATGTCCATGGGCTCAGTCTCCGAATCATGATCATCAATCAGAATGGTCCATAAATCTCTTCTTCCACCGCTTCGGGTCTTCAGACCTGAATACAACAGTGGATCCGGGTCAGGGTCAGGGTTAGAATAGGGCTAGATATTACAGTTTCTCTTCGTGGTGGTTTGTGGGGAATCTGAAAAGACAAGTTGAGATCTGCATTGCATGAGTAAAGGAAGTTAAGCAATGCAATAGTTTGTAAAGAAATGGTATTTTGGTAAATTTTTGGAGAATTTTGTTTTCGATTCAAGCTGAGATTTGGGCGTGTTAGCATGTGTACAAGAGTTGGTTTAACATGTTAAGAAAGTTGTTTGGAGAAGATCCATTGAAACATTTGGATTTTGGAAAATTTTAGCTATGATGAAAGTTGTGGAAGAACCCTCCGGTAGAACTACTAGCCATAGAACATGTCTCTGACCTCTACCAACCCTTCTACCTCCTCTAGGCTTAGTGACCCTGTTGAGTCAAGAGAAGTTTGCATTTGGAATAGTTCTTTTGCTTGTTTGAATAAAAGAGTGGCATTTTCGTAATTTTTCAAAAATTCTGATTTTGTCGAAATTGCGGTTCGAACATGCTAGCATGTGCATAAGACTTGGATAAACATGCTGGGATGGTTTGTTTGAAGAAAATCTATCAATTTTGTAGTGTGGTTGTGAAAATTCAGCAACTTTAGAAGAAGGAATCCTCTTTTGGGCAAGGTTTCGTAATTTTTGGAAAGTTGGATTTTGGCCAAACGAAGTGTGTGAGCACCTTCCTCATGTTGAAACAGTCATGTAGGAATTGGTTTGGTGTAAAAATTCCTTTTGGTTTGAAAATGGGACAAGTGTTTGTAAAGTTGGGTTTTTTTTGTAAAGTGAATAGTAAAATTGGTGCAAAGTGTGGGAAATCTTGTTGGTTGAAGCTTGGCTTGTGTGGAAATTGGTTGGAGCATGTTTCTAAACACCCCTAAACAAGTTTCTAACCAAGAACAACAAGCAATTCTTAGTTTTGAAGAAAATCATATTGTTGGTAATGAAATTTGAAGAGAAAGAGAAGTAAGAATGAAGATTACCTTGTGTTGTTAACCTGATTAGTTTGTGTGAAGTTGTTGAAGTCTCTTGAGAGTCTTGGAACCTTAGGAACCCTGAAGAACCTTTTCCCCATAACCAAACTTGAAGTTGGAAGAATTGAAACCAAGCAAGGTGATTTTCACTGTTTTTGCCAATTTTGAGAAAATTTGATTATGATGCTTTGGTTGGATTTTAATGGCATGTGTAGTTGAATTAGGTGTGTTTTTCATATCAGAAGTGTAATTTTGAATTTGGATAAACTTTCGTGGATTTAATCTTTTATTGTTATTGGTTTATCAGAATGGTCGGAAGAGGGGAACGTGGTGCCTTCTCTAGTCAGAATGGAAGAAGAGTTACCCCTGAAGTTGGAGTGTCTTCTGGTGGTGATGAAGATCAAAATGCTCCAATTGGTCAAGGCACTAGTAATCCATCCAGTAATCCAGAAATGGCCAGCATCCTTGGTGTTGCGAATCTCTTGGGGAATTTGATGCAACAACTGAGTGCACAGTTCAATCAAATGATGATTGGGTTTATGGCTATGCACAATGAGATTCGTGCTGTTGCCCAGGCAAACCCTAGTCATGCTGCTGTGCCAGATGCTGAAAGGTAAGCGGGAACTCCTCATACCCTACTGATGGAAAGTTTTCTGAAACTGCAAGTCCCGAGTTTTACTGGAGTAATGGAAGATACTCTGTTCCCTAATAAGTGGCTGAGGGAATTAGAAAAAGCTTTTAGAATCTTGCAGTGCTCTGAAGTGTAGAAGATCCTGTTTGCCGAGCACAAGCTCCAGCACGAAGCTGATGCATGGTGGAACTCGACCCGTCCTATCCTTGAAGCCTTGCATGCTGATGGTATCTCTTGGGAAATATTTAAGGAAGCGTTTTGTATGAATTATTTCCCTAAGTCTGTGAAGGATGTGAAAGAGTCGGAGTTCATGGCTCTTACGCAAGGATGCGAAAGAGTCGGAGTTCATTTCCCTTACACAAGTTAGGGTTTATTTGCTAACTTTGGATTCATCCTCTTGTTCATCCGGAATATATTCGAATGTATTTAAGGTAAGGACAGTTGTTACCATATTAACATAGATTGCATAGATTTAGTTTCTAATTTGGGAACTACTTAGATTTGCTACTGTTATGTTAGTTTCTATTATGTACTTGATCATGTATGAATACTTATTCATGTATGTTGCTCATTATTTCGATATTGTCTTATTATACTCTTTCATATGATGAGATATCTGTCGTGGATGATATGACTGAATTATGATTGTGATTGTTAGGTATGATTTGGGATTGGGGAATGTCCTTTTGACATTTCTGTCCTTGGACATCATTGGGGATAGTATGGGATATTTCCAATGTTGCCCTTTGACACTTTCCCGGATTATTGGTTTTCATACCTAGGACTTGTCTAGCAGTGTTTGGCTAGGTTATACCCCTGTTATATCGGACCCGATTCGGAAGGGTATTGAGACCGAACGACCTGTGGTAGCAATAGGGATTCATGGGTGCTCAAGACCAGTGAGTTATATCCGTGAGGGGACATGAATCACATTGTAAGGACCATTTATGGGTAGAGTTGCATATGGATAGACTTGGGCTCATGGGCGTTCAAGACCGGTAACCAACCCGTGAGAGGACATGAGAGCTTCCCGTTTACTATATGTGGATGATCTATAGGGTTGATGAGTCTGTATTTAAGATAGTCGGATACGCTAACTCTAGTGTGAAGGATACCGGAAAGGATCCCGAGAGTGGAGGAATTGACGTATCTGGATCTGAGTTGATGTAACTAAGTAGAAGACTTGCATTGGGTTAGGCTTTATCCTGACATGCGCCAATACTTTGACCAAACGGTGATGTGAGAGAGAGGTGACTTAACCCCCAGCCAAGGATTGTCCGAGATGGATGAAGGACCCTTTGCCAACCGAGGATGACTGAATTGAGACCTACCCAAAGAAGTATGGTGCTATGACTTAAAGCATGTCTGCCTATAGAGACCAGCATGCATAGAGTTAGACTCATACATGCATTGTCTGTCTCATATCATATCATATTATGTTTTGCTTATGTTATCATGTTATTTATGCTATTATGGAATAACTTGCCTTGCTGAGTTTCTTCCGAAACTCACTCCTTTTTGTACAACATCTTTTGTTAGATTATTCTGCAGGCCTTGATGACTATGAAGCCCAATATGAAGAAGCGTACCATACGCAAGGTGTTGGGAACTATGAAGATTACATTGAGGATTCCTCGAGTGGTCTCTCTTGTTACCAAGACTAGCCCTACTGTGGAGTGCGAGCGTCTAAGCATGATTGATGAAGTCTATGTTTACAAAGACGTTCTTTACAAATTAGAATAGACCTTAGCTTAGTTAGATTATATCTTTCTTTCTTGTCTTTAGAATCAGTTGTAATCTCCTTTGACCTTCGATCTACATTCCGCTGTACTCGTGGAGTGAGATTCCGCCTCACTCTATATTTGATTTTATATATCTATTGGTATCATTTCCGCACTCTGATGATTATCTCATTTCTTTACTTTGATTCATTTGAATAATATTGTTAACCTTGATATAGTATTGTTCTTGATTATATTGTTGTGAATGTGGGAGGTTGATTTTACTAAATACTAGATCTTGTGGACTGTGGATCACACACTCGGGTATGCCAGATAGGGTACCGGCTGGGTGGATGTGACAGAGTGGTATCAGAGCCAGGTTCCAAGTAAAATCCTAACCACAGAAACAATGATAGAACATTTCCGAGTCATAAATCCAAAAGTGACTCAAGTATTCTTAGAATTGAATAATTGGACACTTGAATTAGAAACTTAAAAGTGAAGCATAATGTACTCTGAATAATACACAATAAGTATGATTTAACAACATCACATACTGCAACAAAAGAAAATACATAATGCACAATAAGATGGTGAAACAAAAGTGAACTTCATTACTTCTAGGAAAGTTCTACAACAAGTTACATTTGAGAAACATAAAAGGAAATCCTAGTACAATCTATCTAGACTACTATCTCTGCTCTCTCAGTACTCTAACATCCTCTACAACCTGAGTCAACTGTGACTACATCCTCTCCTGTCTCGCCTCTATCCTCCCTAAGATGGAAGTCATAGAGCGCATCTCTGCACACAGCTCCGTAGTCTCTGGAACTGTTAGTGAAGGGCCTCTGGTCTCAAAATGTGATGATGTGGAGATCTCCTGATGACCCTAATCTGCCTCACGCATCTCAATGTCATCTCCTGCTTGGTCATCTGTATCTGGACCAGCATCGTGGTCACCACAATCAGACTCATCATCATCCTCATCAGTCTCAAGACCATCCTCATCATCTGATCTCTTAGTCTGAGTAATGTGCATCTGATGAATAGTCCTCGTCCCGATGTCATAGCCCAGCAATCGTGTCTGCATCAGTGTATCCTCCAGCCTCACTCCGAAATGCAGGAAGATAAGTGTGAGTAGACGTCCGAAGCAAAGGTTCCGTACGCCTGGAGACGTCACAACCTCTAGCATGACATTCTGAATCATGAAGGAAAGATCAATCTCGAAACCCCGGTATATGCGGTAAATCAGTAGAGCGTCCATCACTGATACTCTCTCATGATGCCCCGCCTTCGGGATGATGTTGCGGCCCACAATGCGACCGATGATTCTAGCCGAATCTGTCATCTGTGCACTAGTTCGTGGTGTATAGCATCCATCATCTCTCAAAAGTGTGATGCAAACCTCATGCAGCTCATGTAGTAGTAGAAAAGCATCTATCTCTACCCTAGTCGGTATCCATACACACTCATGAGGATAGTGTGGTACCCGGAAAATCTCTGCCAGTGTACTAGTAGAAAATCGAATCCGTGTCTCTCGAACTCGACTCTCTAGGATCAACTCAAATGGACCTCGCCTCCGACCCTCCTCGACTGATGTAAGGTTGCTGAAGAAGAACCTCACTAAATTCGGATAGACTTGAAGATCCTCAGTAAAAAGATGCGTCCACTCCATCATATCGAATCTCTGACGGATCCGAAAAGTGCTAAGCTATCGTAGCTTGAGTACTCGGCCATACTCAATACGGCACCGCTCGAAGAAGGCCTCATATAAGTACTCCGCTCGGGGTGTACTAAATAGGTCTCTGCGAATAACTACATCTCGTGGCTCCAAAAGTGGAACCTGACCTCTGGCTCTGCCTCTGCCTCTCCTCCCACCCATGTGTCGTCCGTGAGGAGGCATGATGTCTGTATAGCTGTAAGAAGACAGAAAAGAGACTTGACATTAGTAGAATTACAAAATTTCGGCATGAAGGGTATTTTCGTAATTTTTGGAAATTTTCGATTTTGGCGAAATTTCAGTTTGAGCATACTAACATGTGCATGGTACTTAGAATAGTGTGTTAGCATGTTTTATTGAAGAAAAACATTTCAATTTAGTGGTTTAAAGGACAAAATTCAGCAAGCATAGAAAGGGGGAAAATTCTCGATTTAGGTCAAAATGCGATTTTTGAAGTTTGGTTTTGGCTAAATAAATTTACATACACATGTTCATCATATCATTACAAGTATGTAGAAATTGATTTGAAGACTAAACTCTTTGCAGTTTGAAAATGAGAGAAGATTTTCAAAAGAGGGTTTTCGGTTGGGAAATCATTAACAAGAAACCATGAAATGGATAGCAAGCATTATAAAGACATGACATTGTGTTAAGATCACCTAGAGCACATTGCTATATGTTCCGAGACATGTTTCCTAGCAATTATAACAAGTAAATCATGATATTTGGAAGAATACATTTCAGTTTTGAAGTTATGAAGCAAAGAAAAGAAGAAATTTACCTTAGATGATGTTGCAAGAATGTTGGAGACTTGTTGTTGATGTTAGATAGCTTAGAATGAATCTTGAAGACCTTAAAGAACCTTGCCCTAGAGCTCTTCCATGAAGCTTGGTGTTTTGGAATGAGTATGAAATGAAAAATGTGATTTTTAAGGTGTTTTTCGCGACTTGTTTGCGTGGGTCGATTGCTTGGTTCAACTGGATGACTCGACCCAGCCACTCGACCCAAAGAGTACAATTTTGGAACTTTGGATAAATATGGGGATTTTGATATATGATTCATGGATGACTATTTGATGATTAAAGTGATGATTTTTAAGCCTTATTTGGATATGCTAAGACTAAGGTTGAGTGATTATCGGTGGATTAACTTGGGAAATTTTCAAGGATGCATTTTGTAAGAACTATTTCCCTTGAGCAGTGACTGATGCTAAGGAAGCTGAGTTCATGGCCCTTACGCAAGGACCTTTGTCTGTGTTGGAATATCAACAGAAGTTTGAAGAATTATTTTACTTTGCCCCGGATTCTTTGAGACCTGATCGTGCCAAGGCAAAGAAATTTTTCAAGGGGTTGCGTCCTGAAATCAAGGCTTATCTTACTGTGATTTTGATTGAGAGCTACGCTCAGGTAGTTCAAGTTTCGAAGAAGATTGAAGAAACTGAGAAGGAAAGTGCGCGTGTGCAAAGTACGTGGCAGCCAAGGAATACTGGTTTGGTTGACCGTACGGAGAGAAGATTCACTAGATCTACACCGTATCCTACTCCTAATTTTCAGCATAGGAGTGTAGGCCAAAATTCTAGTTTTGCACCGGCCGGACAACAATGCTAATTCAGTGGGAACAAACCAATTGTGAATGTTCCAAATGCTAGGCCAGTGAGTGTGAACCCTAGACCTATGGGTCCGAAGCCTCCAGTGGTAGTACCTTTAGTTGGACCGCCGGTTTTTTTCTTTTGTAAGCAGCCCGGTCATTTTGCTCGCACTTGTCCCAAGAAGCCTAATCAGCCCTATGTTCCTGTAGCGAGAGTGTACCTGCCCCTGTGCATGGAAAAGTGTTTAGTATATCTGGTACTGAACAAGATGCAAGTCATGAAGTTGTGACAGGTACTTTGTTAATCGCTTCTATTCCTACATTTGTATTGTTTGATATGGGTGCCTCTCATTCGTTCATCTCGTCTGCATTCGTTAGGAAGACTGACTTGTTACCTAAGAATTTGTCTAGTTGTTTAATGATTAGTACTCCTACTAGATCAGTTGTGAAACTAGATAATGTGATAGAAGATTGTCCCATTTTGATTTGCGAGAAGAAATTGAAAGCCGATTTAGTGATTCTTGACATGAAAGATTTTGATGTTATTCTTGGAATTGATTGGTTGACAGCCCATAAGGCTGTAATCGTTTGTTCTTCAAGGAAGATACAATTTCATATTAGTAGTAATTCAGCCTTTGAGTTTCAAGGTGATAAAGGAAGAGTTAGTAAGAAGACTTTGTCTGCTTTGATGCAAGTTTGTGCACTAGTGGAAAGTGCTACAGCTGAAAGTGAAGTCAAGGAAGTGAAGAAGAAGCTTGAAGAAGATGAAGTTGTTTGTGATTTTAAGGATGTCTCTCCAGATGATTTATCAGGATTACCTCCGGATAGAGAGTTGGAATTTTGATTGAATTAATTCTAGAGCCGCTTTGGTATCTAAAGCTCCATATAGAATGGCACCTACCGAGTTGAAAGAACTACAAACCAGCTGAATGAACTCTCAGATAAAGGTTATATACAGCCTAGTGTATTGCCTTGGGGAGCCTCGATTTTGTTTGTTAAGAAGAAGGATGGTAGTATGCGCATGTGCATTGATTACCGTGAGTTGAACAAATTGACCATCAAGAATAGGTATCCGCTGCCTCTGATTGATGATATTTTCGATCAGTTAAGAGGTGCTGCAGTGTTCTCGAAGATTGATTTGAGATCCGGATATCATCAGTTGAAGGTGAAAGCTAGTGATATTTGTAAGATAGCTTTTAGGACAAGATATGGTCATTCTGAGTTTAGAGTCATGCCCTTCGGTTTGACTAATGCTCCTGTTGGGTTTATGGACTTGATGAATCGAGTATTTCATGATGTGCTAGATAAGTTCGTTATTGTCTTTATCGATGACATTTTGATTTACTCAAAGAGCGAAGAAGAGCATCAAAAGCATCTTGGTATTACTTTGCAAAGACTAAGAGAGAAGAAGTTGTATGCCAAGTTTAGTAAGTGTGATTTCTGGCTTCCAAGAGTGGTATTTCTTGGTCATGTTGTTTCAGCCGAAGGTATTCGTTTCGATCCCGATAAGGTTAAGACAGTTGTCGAGTGGGAAAGACGGAAGACGGTGTCAGAAATAAGAAGTTTCTTAGGTTTGGCTGGTTATTATAGAAGGTTTATTGAGAACTTTTCTAAGTTGGCTGCTCCTATGATTAAGCTAACTAGGAAGGAGGAAAAGTTTGTTTGGTCTGACGCATGTGAGAAGAATTTTCAAGAATTGAAGGATAGATTGACAAGTGCCCCGGTTTTGACAATACCCGATAATTCCGGTGGTCTGACAGTCTATACCGATGCGTCTAAGATTGGTTTGGGTTGTGTTTTAATGCAACATGGGAAGGTGATAGCTTATGCTTCAAGGCAATTGAAAGAATATGAGCAAAATTATCCCACTCATGATTTAGAACTTGCAGCCGTTGTTTTTTCCCTAAAGATTTGGAGACATTACTTGTATGGTGAAAAGATTGCTATCTTCACAGATCATAAGAGCTTAAAGTACTTCTTTACCCAAAAGGAGTTAAATATGAGACAAAGAAGATGGTTGGAATTAGTCTCTGATTATGATTGTGATATCCAGTATCATCCTGGTAAAGCAAATGTTGTTGCGGATGCTCTTAGTAGAAAAAGTAACAAGAAGGAACTAGATTTGAATGCTTTGAGCAAGTCGTTGTTGAAGTCAATTTCAGATTTTGAACAGGAAGTTGTCCCGCAAAGTTCAGATGTTGTGCTTTCAGCCATGATAGCAAGATCCACCCCTAGGGATCGAATTGTTGCCTTACAAGATTCGGATCCGGAATTGAAAGAGAAAATAGAGAAGATTTCTGTAAATTCTGATTTGGACCCTGATTTTAGTATATCTATGGATGGTGCCTTATTGTTTAGAGGAAGACTTTGTGTGCTTGCAGTTGAAGAAGTTAAAAAGGAAATTTTGAAGGAAGCAAACCAGTCGATCTTTACCGTACATCCAGGAGGTACAAAAATGTATAAGGATTTGAAAGAACATTTTTGGTGGATTGGATTGAAGGCTGATGTAGAAGATTTTGTAGCTAAGTGCGAGACTTGTCAACGTGTTAAAGCTGTTCGACAACCTCCGTCTTGATTATTGCAGCCCCTACCCTTACCTGGTTGGAAATGGGAGAATATTACTATGGACTTCGTGACTAGCTTGCCTCGAACAAGTAGAGGTAATGACACTGTTTGGGTAATTGTTGATAGGTTGACCAAATCAACCCACTTTATTCCTATGAAGATCACTCATACTATGGATAAGTTAGCTAGACTTTATGTGGACAATGTTGTTTGTCTGCATGGAGTGCCTGTGAGTATTGTGTCTGATCGTGACCCTAGGTTTACTTCAAGATTTTGGAATAGTTTGCAGAAAGCTTTGGGAACCCAATTGAATTTTAGTACTGCTCATCACCCACAGTCTGATGGACAGTCTGAGCGGACAATTCAGATTTTGGAAGATATGCTTAGATCTTGTGTTGTTGATATGAGTGGTAATTGGGATGAACATTTAGCTTTGGTTGAGTTTGCCTATAATAACAGTTATCAGTCGACGATAAGCATGGCTCCATTTAAAGCTTTGTATGGAAACACTTGTAGAACACCTCTGTATTGGACCGAAACTGGAGAAAGGAAAGTGTTAGGCCCATAAATGATTGAAGCTACAAGTGTGATGGTAGATATGATAAGAGAAAGGATTAAGACTACTCAATCAAGACAAAAATCTTATGCTGATAGAAGAAGGTCAGATTTGGAATTTCAAGTTGGCGAGAATGTTTTCCTAAAGGTATCGCCTATGAAGGGTGTAATGAGGTTTAATGTTAAAGGAAAGCTTAGTCCTCGTTACATTGGACCTTATGAGATTCTTGAAAGGATTGGATTTGTTGCTTACCATTTGGCCTTACCTCCGTCACTCGCTGAGACTCATAATGTATTTAATGTTTTGATGCTTCGAAAGTATGTTGAGAACCCAGATCACATACTACAGCAGAAACCTGAAGGACTTTGCGCTGATCTATCTTATAAGGAAGAACCGACTAAAATCTTGGATAGAAAGGACAAGCAGTTAAGGAATTGAACTATCCCTTTGGTGAAGATTCAGTGGAAGAACCATACCCCTGAAGAAGCATCTTGGGAGAAGGAAGAAGACATGAAGGAGAAGTTTCCTCATCTTTTTGGAAGTTCAGGTATACTTTCAATTTCGAGGACGAAATTTCTTTTAAGGAGGGGGGAATGTGAAACCCGGCCCTAACCTTAACCCAGATACTCTTTTGTCTGTAGGTCCGAAGACCCGAAGTAGAAGTGAAAGTCAACTATGGGCCATATTGGTGGGAGACATAGTGTTCGACTCCGAACCTATAGAGATTGAAGATGATGCCTCATACTTGAAGACAGTGTTGGTGTGAAACCCAGCCCTAACCTTGACCAGGAAACCTTGTTGTTTGTAGGTCCGATGACCCGAAGTAAAGTAAGAAGTCAGCTTTGGGCCATCCCAGTAGAGGACTTGGTGTCTGGCTTTGAATCCATGAAAGTTGATGATGAAGTTCTATTTATGGAAACTGAATCCTGATGAAGATCTAATTAGTTGATGGACTTGGAGTGCTCTCTATCTTGGTTTGAAGGCATTTCTACCTATTAGGTAAGTCACTTGACTTGTGTGCAAAACCCCTTTAGGTTTGGATTTGATCTGGACCTTCAATTCCCTGTTTTGGCCTTGCTGTCAGCATTGGTCGACTGATTGGTCGACTGGGCCAGTCGACCAATCCACTCGACCAATGAGTGTTGTCTTTGGCAATTAGGTTGATTCTTGCTCTATTTAAGCCCAACCTCGAGTCCACTTCGTATTTGCTGCCTCCAAACCCTCTGGAACGAACCAAAGACCTCTGCAAGTCATCTCTCTTGCATCCTTGGTGTTTTCTTGACGGATCTTCGTCGGAACTCTTCTTTTTGCATCAAAAGGTATGTCTACTCTCTCTTCTTCTCCTCCATCTTTGTTTTTCTTTCCTTTTTGAGTTGAGACAGTAGAAGAGATGCTGCATCCTCTATTGCAAACATCTCTGAACATGTTCTCATGATCATCCTAAGGATTTAAGGCTAGAACAATGATCTTAACCAAGATCATTGCAAGCTTTTGAAGGATTCATGATCAAACCATGATTTAATCTCTGTTAATCTTCTAATCTGAATTCTGATCTCTTTGGATCTTCTTTCATTGATCATGTTAGTGGTTAATGGTTGTGTTTTCTTTCCATGATCCATAATCCATAGAATTCTAGTTGTTCTCTTCTACCTTACTATGTGTTCTTCATGATGCATGATAGTTACATATATGGTAGGTTTTATTTCCTTATTTAGATTTATGCTTCTAAGCCTTATTCCATGAAGACTATGTATGTTCTCATGTTTTCATTACCAAAAGCAATGATCCATCCTCCTATAGTTCTTGTCTTTGTTTTCTATTTCAAATTCATCAAGATCCATGTTTGAGTTAATTATGGTAACTTTTTGTTTCCTAATTTGGATCTTGATATCTTGATTTGATTAGTGTTTTGAGGTCCCCTATATGCTAGAATACTACTGATGTAGTCTACCCCTTGATTAGTACCCTTTTGAACCACCAAATTCGGATTTCATATCTTAAAACTCTGATTTTATAGGCTACTGTCTGCATTGGTCGACCATTGGTCGACGACCACTCGACCAATCCACTCGACCAATGAGTACAAGAACTCCAGAATTGGTCTGCTTTCGGATGTTTTGATATATTTTCTGTTAGGGATCTTTCCTAATATGTTGTATATACTTGTTTAGGACCTTCTTCTCAAGTTTGCCAAGATCTTACTTGATTTCTTAAGATCCTTTTGCGAGTTATAAAAGGTAAGGATGGTTATTTCCTTAATTACATAGATAGCATGAATCTAGTTTCTATATTTGAATATCATGAATATGTTTCCTAAATTAGATTCTTGCAATGATATACTACTGTTGCATAACTTTGACTACAGTAGCATTACCTATTCATATTGAATTGATTCATGTATGATTTACTTACCAATGTTATACAAGTGATTGTAATATCGATTTCTTTCCATATATGTAGTTACCATATATGTGATGATATGAATTGATGCATGTGTATGCTTACGTATGGTTTGGAAAGGAGAGGTGTCCTTTCGACACTTCTGTCCTTGGACTACTACGGGAATATTATGGGATGTTTCCGGAGATGCCCTCTGGACACCTTCCTAAACTGTTGGATGACATATCTAGGATTGTCTAGTAGTGTTTGGCTAGGATGTCCTGTTATGTCGACCCTAATCGGAGGGGTATTGAGACCGAACGACCCGTGGTAGCAATGGGGATTCATGGGCGCTCAAGACCGGTAACCAACCCGTGAGAGGACAGGAATCACATTGTGGGGGCCATTTATTGGTAGGGTTGCATATGGTTAGACTTGGGCTCACGGGCGCTTAAGACCGGTAACCAACCCGTGAGAGGACGTGAGAGCTTCCCGTTTACCATATGTGGATGATCAATAGGGTTGATGAGTCCGTAGTCCGAGTTGGTCGGTGCCATAGGATACGCCGACTCTAGTGTGAAGGATACCGGAAAGGATCGTCGGGGACGAGGAATGGAAGTATCTGGATCTCGACTTGATGTAACCAAGTAGAAGACTTGCATTTGGCTAGGTTTTACCCCGACATGCGCCAAGATTTATACCAAATGGTTGTGAGAGAGTGTGTTGACTTAACCCCCCGCCAAGGTTTGTCCCGAGGGATGAAGGACCCATTACCAATCGGCTGCTCAAGACCGGTGAAATGATCCGTGAGAGAATCCAAGATATCTTAAATGGTTGAGGATGTGAGTGGACTTTCCTAAAGAAGTACGGTGCTATGACTTAAAGCATGTCTGCCAATAGAGACCAGCATCCATAGAGTTAGATTCATTCATTCATTGTTTGTCTCATATCATATTGCATTTATGTTTGTTCGGAATCCTGCCATTTATGTTATTATGGATTTTAATCGCCTTACCGGGTTTCTTTGAAACTCATTCCTTTATTGTACAATGTTGTTAGACTATCCTGCAGTACCGAGTACTATGACGGTTCCTATGAAGAAGCGCAAGGCGAAGAGACATATCTCCAGGAAGGTGATTGCGGTTACCACAATTACTCTGAAGATCCCGCGAGTGGTTATGCTCCGTACGATGCTTAGTCCGACCATCGAGTGGAAGCGTCCTTGTGCTATTTATGAGATCTATACATACAAGGATGTCGTCTATAAAGTGGAGAATAATTTAGTTACCCAATGTACTTGCTACTGGGATTAGATTTTGTCTAGTTTATTCTTTAGAGCTACTTTTCCGCTGGATGTAAAGTGGGATTTTTGCTTCACTTTACTTATCTGTTTGATACTCTGATTATATCTATTATTCTGATTCGTTTATGATTCATTCTTTCATTATTGGATCTATGGTTTATCTTCCGCACACTTGTTATGATTGTTCATGATTATGTTATTGTTTATGTGGGAGGTTGATCACTCGATACCTGATCTTCGGGCTGTGGATCACACTCTCGGGTATGCCAGATAGGGTACCGGCTGGGAGGGCGTGATGATTGGTATCGAGCCCAAGGTTCGAGGTGATCCTAACCACAAAAGACAACAATCGAACATTCCCGAGTCATTGATCCGAAATGACTCTTCTACTCTTAGAAATGAATAATAGAACACTGAATTAGAAACTTGACCTTTGAGGTTTAACAGAACATTTCTGAATAACATACCATAATTATACTTGAACAAATGACACTAATGCAAGGAAAAGAAAAGTGCATAACATACAATAATTAAAGAGAAACAAAATGAACTTCATTAATTTCAAAAGTTTTTACAATGATTACATCTGAAATGCATAAATGGAAAATCCTAAAGTACAGTCTATCTAGGTGATCTACTCGATCTCTCGTATGCTCCGAACTCCTCTCGCTAGCCGAGTCACCCGATGCTCTATCCTATCCCGTCGTGACTCCATCCTCTCGTACATCTGCTCTGTCGTCCGACCTCCATCCTCTCTAGCATGGAAGTCATCGATCTCATCTCGTGCACTAAGATCTGAAGTCTCCGGAACCGCATGTGAAGGGCCACCGCCTCGAAGTGTGATGAAGGAAACTCGTGATGCACGAGGCTCAGCCTCGCGCATATCTCAGTATCATCTCCGGCCTGATCATCACTATCGGGACCGATATCCTCTCCTCCATCCTCCGATCCCCGATCCTCATCCTCCGATTCATCATCATCCTCACCCTCCGGACCAGGAGATCTCTCTAACCGATGTAGTCTCATCCGTCGAATGGTCCGAGTCCCAATGGGGTATCCCCGTGATCTAGTGTCCATCGGTGTATCCTCGAAACTCACCCCGAAATGCCCGAAGATCAAAGTCGAAGCCTCCCATAGCAAAGGTTCCGCATGCTAGGCCGCAGAACTAAGTCCAAGCATGACCCGCTGAATGATGTAGGAGAGATCGATCTCGAAGCCCATGTAGATGCGGTAGATGACCAAGGCCTCCATCACCGTGACCCGATGGTGATGTCCGGCTTTCGGCATGATGTTTCGGCCGACTATGCGACCGATAATACGTGCGAGAGCCCGTCATCCGTCCGCTAGTCCACGGTGTGTAGCATCGACGGCTATCCCATAGCGTAGAGCATATCTCGCGAAGCTCGTACGGCATCGGATGGCTGTCCGGATCTGCTCCTGCAGATATCCACACACACACCGCCGTGGATAGTAAGGGACCCGCAAGATCTCAGCCAGTTGTCCGGGTAGAGAAGCGAATCCGAGTCCGGTGGACCCCGCTCCCCGAGGACAAGTCCGAGTGGATGTCCCCGGCCTCTAGCCTCCTCTCGTGTAAGTAAGGTTGCTGAAGAACAACCTCACTAGCTCCGGGTATACCGGCAAATCCTCGGTGAAGAGATGAGTCCACTGTAAAGTGTCGAACCTCTGCCGGATCCTAAAGGCTCTGAGCTGGCGTAAATGAAGTAGACGCCCCATCTCGATGTTGCAATAGCTGAAGTAGGCCTCGTACAGAAACTCGGCCTGAGGTGTGTCAAACATGTCCGGTCTCCTAACCTCCTCTCTAGGCTCGAAAGGAACCTAACCTCTGCCCCTAAGAGCACCTACGATGCGACCTCGGCCTCTACCTCCTCCTCGTCCTCCCCTCTGCATGGTGTATCTGTGGAAGAGACAAGAGACAATTCCAATTAGTGCTATTTTAAGATTTGAGCCAAAAGGGTATTTTCGTAATTTTTCGGAAAATTTCAAATTTGGGGGAAATTTGATTTGAACATACTAGCATGTGCGCAATACTTGGAATTTCATGTCTATGAAGTTGTTTTGATGAAAATCGATCGAAAACTTGGATTAAAGCGAAAAATTCAGCAAGAAGAAATTTGGGGATTTTGCAATTTAGGTCAAAATTGGATTTTTGAAAAGTTGAAATTGGTTAAATCAAATTGTATGGACCTATCTACAATGTCATCTTGAGCATGTAGCATTTGATCTCGTGCGAAAATTTCAAGCGGTTTGAGAGAAAACGAAATTTTTCTAAAAGATATCGATTTCGGTATAAAACTTTGCGAGATGAGCACCAAATGTGTTAAAACTTGTTGTCTATGCATGTCATTGTGTTTAAAACCTAGGGAATATGTTTCTAAGCATTCCTAAGCATGATTTCTAGCATTGGATACAAGTAAAGTATGGTTTTATTGAAATGCAAGCATGAGAAGATGAAAATGGAAGGAAGATTGAGAGGTTTACCTTGTTTGTGAAGATGGTGTGTTGTGGTGTTGTTGTTGAAGCACTAAATCACCTCAAGAACACTTGTGGGAACTCTTGGAGATTTTCCCTAGAGCTCTCTCACCTTTGGAAGAAGTTTGAATGAGGTTGGAATGTGGAAATGAGGCTTATAATGCGAATTTTCGCATTCTGTCTTCATTGGTCGACTGATTGGTCGACTTGGTCACTCGACCAACCACTCGACCAATGGTCACAGTGACCTCATTTGCTGTTGAATTTTTGGAAAATGTGATTTTTGCCTTATGGAATATTGTTTGATGACTATATGGATATATTTGAGCATGATTTAAGTTTTCAAATCATTTGGACTTGTGGTTTATGTTGAATCTTCGAAATTCGGTATTTTGATGTTCTCGGTTTTGCAGAATGGTTACTTTGAGAAGTGGGCGTGGTGAATCCAGTGGTCATGGAGGTGGTGAAGTACCTCAGGGAGGTGGTGAAGTACCTCATGGAGGTGGTGAGATACCAAATGCTGATCAGGGTACTCATGAGATCCCTGGTGCCCCGAATGTTGGAAGTTTCAGAGATATTGCCAATATTATGGGCAATATGATGCAGCAGCAAGCAGCTCGGTTCAACCAGATGTTGGTGGGTTTCATGACTCGCAAAATGAGACCCGGGCTGGTGCTAATGTGAATCCTCATGCCGCAGTCCCGAATGCGGGAGGTTTAGCTGAACTCCTCATACTCGCCTGATGGAGAGTTTTCTCAAGATGCAAGTACCCACTTTTACTGGAGTTACCAAGGACCCCTTGTTTCCTAACAAGTGGCTTCGTGAGTTGGAGAAGGCTTTCCGACATCCGCAATGCTCGGAAGCTCGAAGATTTTGTTTGCTGAGCAAAAGTTGCAACAAGAAGCCGATGCATGGTGGATTTCCACTCGTCTCGTTTTTGGAAGGTTTGCATGCAGGAGTTGTAACTTGGGAGTTATTCAAAGAGGCTTTTTGTATGAACTACTTTCCCGAGGCGGTGAAGGATGCGAAGGAAGCCGAGTTTATGATTCCGACTCAAGGAACTTTGTCCGTGTTGGAGTACCAACGAAGTTCGAGGAGCTTCATTTCTTTGCTCCAGATTCTTTGAAGGAAGACCTCGCCAAAGCAAAGAAGTTCTTCAAAGGACTGCGCCCGCCATTAAAGCTTACCTCACAGTCCAGCCTATAGTGAGCTATGCTCAAGTGGTGCGGAACTCGAAGAAGTTGGAAGAAACAGAGAAGGAAAGTGCTCGTGTGCAAAAGCCTTGGCAGTCAAGGAATTCTGGTTTGGTGGATCGCAATGACCGTCGTTATGTGAGACCTACACCCTACCCCACTCCTACCTTTCAGGCTAAGAGTGTAGGTTAGAACACGGGTTTTCAGCAGCCCGGCCAGTTTAAACAAGATGGCGGAAACCGACCACCAGCAAGTGCAAGTGCAAGTGCAAGGCCTTTTGTTCGGAAGCCCTCTGTTGCAGCCACCCCTGTTGGATCCAAAGCAATCCTGTTTGCTTCTACCGCAAGCAAGCTGGTCATTTTGCTCGTGCCTGTCCGAAGCGGCCTGCCCAGCAGCCTGCCCCGGGGGTGAAGAGTGCTCCTGCTCCTCCCTCTGGTAGAGTTTTCAGTATTACCAAGATGCGAGCAGGATCCAAGCCATGATGTGATTACGGGTACATTGTTAGTCGCTTCTATTTCTGCATTTGTCTTATTTGATACGGGTGCATCTCATTCGTTCATGTCATCTCGCATTCATCAAGAAGACTAACCTAATCCCCGAGAAGTTGTCTAGTTGTTTATTGATTAGTACACCTACTGGTCCTGTTGTGAAACTAGATAAGGGGTTATCTAAATGTCCTGTGTTGGTTGGTGAGAAGAACTTGGAGGCCAATTTTGTGATTCTTGACATGAAGGACTTCGATGTTATTTTGGGAATCGATTGGTTGACAGCCCACAAAGCTGTGTTCCTTTGTTCCTCAAAGAAGATTCAGTTCCATATTTGTGGAAGTCCGGTTTTTGAATTTCAGGGTGAAAAGAGAAGGGTTTGTAAGAAGGTGCTGTCTCGGACCGATGCAAGTCTATGCCCTAGTGGATGATGCTTCATCCGAAGGCAAGGGTATAGTGGAGAAAAGAGTCGATGAAGTCGAGTTGTCTGCGACTTTGTTGATGTCTTCCCCGATGATCTATCGGGAGTGCCTCCGGACAGAGATGTCGAATTCTCTATTGATCTCGTCCCCTGGTGCTGCACCGGTATCTAAAGCTCCGTATAGGATGGCTCCTACTGAGTTGAAAGAGTTGCAAAATCAGTTGAATGAGCTCATTGATAGAGGTTTCGTACAGCCTAGTGTGTCACCTTGGGGAGCTCCGGTCTTGTTCGTCAAGAAGAAAGACGGTAGTATGCACTTGTGCATCGACTACCGTGAGTTGAATAAGTTGACTATCAAGAATAGATATCCGTTGCCTAGAATCGATGATCTCTTCGATCAGTTGAAGGGTGCAGTTGTGTTCTCGAAGATTGACTTAAGGTCCGGATATCACCAATTGAAAGTGAAGTCTAGTGATATCTTCAAGATAGCTTTCCGAACGCGGTATGGTCACTATGAGTTTAGAGTCATGCCCTTCGGATTGACCAATGCTCCTGCGGTGTTCATGGACCTCATGAACCGAGTATTTCATGATGTGCTTGATAAGTTTGTGATTGTTTTCATTGATGACATCTTGATCTATTCGAAGAGCGAAGAAGAGCATGCGAGTCATCTAAGTTTCACTTTGCAAAGGTTGCGGGAAAAGAAGTTGTTCGCTAAGTTTAGCAAGTGTGATTTCTGGCTTAAGAGAGTGGTTTTCCTTGGTCATGTAGTTTCAGCCGAAGGTATTCGTGTCGATCCTGAAAAAGTCCAAGTCTGTGGCTGATTGGGAGAGACCGAAGTCGAGAACGGAAATAAGAAGTTTTCTTGGATTGGCGGGTTACTACCGAAGGTTTATTGAGAACTTTTCTCGGTTGGCTGCTCCTATGACTAAGTTGACCAGGAAAGAAGAGAAGTTTGTTTGGTCTAACGCCTGTGAGAAGAATTTCCAAGAGTTGAAAGATAGATTGACAAGTGCCCCGGTTTTGACTATACCGATAGTTCCGGTGGTATGACAGTTTATACCGATGCGTCAAAGATTGGTTTGGGTTGTGTACTGATGCAACATGGCAAGGTCGTAGCCTATGCTTCTCGGCAATTGAAGGATTATGAGCTGAATTACCCCACTCACGATCTAGAACTTGCCGCCGTTGTCTTTGCTTTGAAGATTTGGAGACATTATCTTTACGGTGAGAAGATTGCCATTTTCACGGATCATAAGAGTTTGAAATACTTCTTTACCCAAAAGGAGTTGAACATGAGACAAAGGAGATGGTTGGAACTAGTCTCCGATTATGATTGTGATATTCAAGTATCATCCTGGGAAAGCAAATGTTGTTGTCGATGCTCTTAGTAGGAAGAACCAGAAGAAGACTTTGGATTTGAATGCTTTGAGTTTACCATTGTGGTCTTCTATTGAGAGTTTTGGTTTGGAAATCGTTCCTGAGAATTCTGATTTTATTCTTTCTCGCCATGACGGCAAGATCTGGTCTTAGAGATAAGATTGTTGCTCTGGAAGTTCGATCGAGAGTTTTTGACCAAAGTTGAGAAGATTTCTTCGAATCCCGAGTCGGACCCCGACTTTGGTATATCCATGGATGGTGCTTTGTTGTTTAGAGGAAGACGTGTGTGCCCATGCAAACGATGAAGTTAAGAAAGAAATATTGAAGGAAGCACACCAGTCGGTCTTTCTTGTACACCCGGAAGCACCAAGATGTACAAGGACTTGAAGGAACATTTTTGGTGGATTGGCCTAAAGGCGGATGTTGATGATTTTGTTGCCAAGTGTGAGACTTGCCAACGTGTGAAAGCCGTTCGACAACCTCCATCTGGATTACTTCAACCTCTTCCTATTCCTAGTTGGAAGTGGGAAGATATCTCCATGGACTTTGTGACTAGCTTGCCTCGGACTAGTAAAGGCAATGACACTTGTGTGGGTGATTGTTGATAGGTTGACCAAATCAGCCCATTTCATTCCTATGAAGATCACTCATACTGCGGATAAGCTAGCCAGGCTTTATGTGGATAATGTGGTTCGTCCGCATGGTGTGCCATTGAGTATTGTTTCGGATCGTGATCCTAGGTTCACCTCAAGGTTTCGGAATAGTTTGCGAGAAGGCCTTGGGAACCCAATTGAACTTGAGTACAGCTCATCATCCACGATCGATGGACAATCCGAGCGGACAATTCAGACATTGGAAGACATGCTCGAGATCTTGTGTGGTGGATATGGGTGGTAATTGGGATGAACACCTAGCTTTGGTTGAGTTTGCCTATAACAACAGTTATCAAGCAACAATAGGCATGGCTCCATTCAAGGCTTTGTATGGTAGTACTTGTAGGACACCTTTGTACTGGACTGAGACAGGTGAACGAAAAGTCTTAGGTCCTGAGATGATTGAAGCTACAAGTGCTATGGTTGATATGATAAGAGAAAGGATTAAGTCTGCTTGATCGAGACAGAAATCTTATGCTTGATAAGAGAAGGACCGATTTGGAATTTCAAGTTGGAGAGAAAGTCTTTCTGAAGGTCTCACCAATGAAGGGTGTGATGAGATTCAATGTTAAGGGAAAGATTAGCCCTCGTTACACTGGACCACTCGACCAATCCACTCGACCAATGAGTACAGCAACTCCAGAATTGGTCTGTTTCGGATGTTTTGATATATTTTCTGTTAGGGATCTTTCCTAATATGTTGTATATACTTGTTTAGGACCTTCTTCTCAAGTTTGCCAAGATCTTACTTGATTTCTTAAGATCCTTTTGCGAGTTATAAAAGGTAAGGATGGTTATTTCCTTAATTACATAGATAGCATGAATCTAGTTTCTATATTTGAATATCATGAATATGTTTCCTAAATTAGATTCTTGCAATGATATACTACTGTTGCATAACTTTGACTACAGTAGCATTACCTATTCATATTGAATTGATTCATGTATGATTTACTTACCAATGTTATACAAGTGATTGTAATACTGATTTCTTTCCATATATGTAGTTACCATATATGTGATGATATGAATTGATGCATGTGTATGCTTACGTATGGTTTGGAAAGGAGAGGTGTCCTTTCGACACTTCTGTCCTTGGACTACTACGGGAATATTATGGGATGTTTCCGGAGATGCCCTCTGGACACCTTCCTAAACTGTTGGATGACATATCTAGGATTGTCTAGTAGTGTTTGGCTAGGATGTCCTGTTATGTCGACCCTAATCGGAGGGGTATTGAGACCGAACGACCCGTGGTAGCAATGGGGATTCATGGGCGCTCAAGACCGGTAACCAACCCGTGAGAGGACAGGAATCACATTGTGGGGGCCATTTATTGGTAGGGTTGCATATGGTTAGACTTGGGCTCACGGGCGCTTAAGACCGGTAACCAACCCGTGAGAGGACGTGAGAGCTTCCCGTTTACCATATGTGGATGATCAATAGGGTTGATGAGTCCGTAGTCCGAGTTGGTCGGTGCCATAGGATACGCTGACTCTAGTGTGAAGGATACCGGAAAGGATCGTCGGGGACGAGGAATGGAAGTATCTGGATCCGACTTGATGTAACCAAGTAGAAGACTTGCATTTGGCTAGGTTTTACCCCGACATGCGCCAGTACTTATACCAAATGGTTGTGAGAGAGTGTGTTGACTTAACCCCCTGCCAAGGTTTGTCCCGAGGGATGAAGGACCCATTACCAATCGGCTGCTCAAGACCGGTGAAATGATCCGTGAGAGAATCCAAGATATCTTAAATGGTTGAGGATGTGAGTGGACTTTCCTAAAGAAGTACGGTGCTATGACTTAAAGCATGTCCGCCAATAGAGACCAGCATCCATAGAGTTAGATTCATTCATTCATTGTTTGTCTCATATCATATTGCATTTATGTTTGTTCCGGAATCCTGCCATTTATGTTATTATGGATTTTAACTGCCTTACTGGGTTTCTTTGAAACTCATTCCTTTATTGTACAATGTTGTTAGACTATCCTGCAGGTACTGAGTACTATGACGGTTCCTATGAAGAAGCGCAAGGCGAAGAGACATATCTCCAGGAAGGTGATTGCGGTTACCACAATTACTCTGAAGATCCCGCGAGTGGTTATGCTCCGTACGATGCTTAGTCCGACCATCGAGTGGAAGCGTCCTTGTGCTATTTATGAGATCTATACATACAAGGATGTCGTCTATAAAGTGGAGAATAATTTAGTTACCCAATGTACTTGCTACTGGGATTAGATTTTGTCTAGTTTATTCTTTAGAGCTACTTTTCCGCTGGATGTAAAGTGGGATTTTTGCTTCACTTTACTTATCTGTTTGATACTCTGATTATATCTATTATTCTGATTCGTTTATGATTCATTCTTTCATTATTGGATCTATGGTTTATCTTCCGCACACTTGTTATGATTGTTCATGATTATGTTATTGTTTATGTGGGAGGTTGATCACTCGATACCTGATCTTCGGGCTGTGGATCACACTCTCGGGTATGCCAGATAGGGTACCGGCTGGGAGGGCGTGACAGTTGGATATAGAAAAGAGACTACGCCTTGATGAACAGAAGATTGGTTGATGACCTTAGAGCTTGGTGGGATATGATTTAAAGCCATTTTTCCATGCTAGGTAAGTTATAGAATATGTGTTGAAAGTTTCGTTTGATTCAGAGTAGTGGAAGGCCCTCAAATCCCTGACTTTGGCTTTGCTATCTGCTTGGGTCTACTGCTTGGGTCGACTAGGCCAGGCTACCCAACCAATCGACCCAGAGATGCTGAACTCGAGCAGAATCTTCTGTTTAGGTTATGTTGCTATATATACTCCATGACTTCGTGATTTTAGTATCCCTAGCCTCCAAAACACTTAGAGAACGAAGGGAACTCATCTCCAAGCCTCCAAAAATGTAGAAGAGGATCTAATCTTGCAAACTTGCTAGTTCTCTCTCTTCTTCTTCAATCAAAGGTTAGTATTCAATCTTTTGTGTTCTTGATTCATTCTTTCCATGATCACTCTCATCTCTGAAATGAGATTATGATGAAGATGCTGCAACCTTGTAGTCATATCTTTACAATCTCTTTTCATTCTCATATGCCATGATCATCTCATTCATTCTTAACATGACTTTTATGATTTCTTCTTAAACTATGATCATATTCTTATTTCGATTTATTCTAGCATTATAGATGCTTCTCTATGATTATTCATACCTCTAATTTACTGTGTTCTTGTACTAGAATGAAATCTTATCATCTCTAGTTCATCTCTTTCATTCATAGCATGTTTCCAATGAAAACCATGATTTTTACCAAACAGAAACTATGATTTCAAATTAGTAAGTAATGGTTTTAATCGTTGTTTGATGTCTAAAATATGATTTTTAGTCTTAGACTACTGTGTTAGACATTCTCTCCAAGTTTCGTCGCATTCCGGATTGTGTTGCATAGGTTTCAGATCAAGATTCTCTTTTTGGATTCGGATTTGCTCTTGGGCAGACTGCCTGGGTTGACTGACTCAGTCAACCTAGCCAATCAACCCGCAAGAACAGAATCTGATTTCTTTGTCCGTTTCAATTCGATTGATGCTTATTCTTTTAGGACTACTTCCTAATGATTGTGTGATGCTATTCTAGGGTTTATTTGCTAACTTTAGATTCATCCTCTTGTTCGTCCGGAATATATTCTAATCTATTTAAGGTAAGGACAGTTGTTACCATATTAACATAGATTGCATAGATTTAGTTTCTAATTTGGAAACTACTTAGATTTGCTACTGTTATGTTAGTTTCTATTATGTACTTGATCATGTATGAATACTTATTCATGTATGTTGCTCATTATTTCGATATTGTCTTATTATACTCTTTCATATGATGAGATATCTGTCGTGGATGATATGACTGAATTATGATTGTGATTGTTAGGTATGATTTGGGATTGGGGAATGTCCTTTTGACATTTCTGTCCTTGGACATCATTGGGGATAGTATGAGATATTTCCAATGTTGCCCTTTGACACTTTCCCGGATTATTGGTTTTCATAACTAGGACTTGTCTAGCAGTTTTTGGCTAGGTTATACCCCTGTTATATCGGACCCGATTCGAAAGGGTATTGAGACTGAACGACCTGTGGTAGCAATGGGGATTCATGGGTGCTCAAGACCGGTGAGTTATATCCGTGAGGGGACATGAATCACATTGTGAGGACCATTTATGGGTTGAGTTGCATATGGATAGACTTGGGCTCATGGGCGTTCAAAACCGGTAACCAACCCGTGAGAGAACATGAGAGCTTCCTGTTTACTATATGTGGATGACCTATAGGGTTGATGAGTCCGTATTTGAGATAGTCGGATACGCTGACTCTAGTGTGAAGGATACCGGAAAGGATTCCGAGAGGGGAGGAATGGACATATCTAGATCTGAGTTGATGTAACTAAGTAAAAGACATGCATTGGGCTAGGCTTTACCCTGACATGTGCCAATACTTAGACCAAACGGTGATGTGAGAGAGAGGTGACTTAACCCCCAGCCATGGATTGTCCGAGATGGATGAAGGACCCTTTGCCAACCGAGGATGACTGAATTGAGATCTACCCAAAGAAGTATGGTGCTATGACTTAAAGCATGTCTACCTATAGAGACCAGCATACATAGAGTTAGACTCATAAATGCATTGTCTGTCTCATATCATATCATATTATGTTTTGCTTATGTTATCATGTTATTTATGCTATTATGGAATAACTTGCCTTGCTGAGTTTCTTTTGAAACTCACTCCTTTTAGTACAACATCTTTGTTAGATTATTCTGCAGGCCTTGATGACTATGAAGCCCAATATGAAGAAGCGTACCATACGCAAGGTTTTGACAACTATGAAGATTACATTGAGGATTCCTCGAGTGGTCTCTCTTGTTACCAAGATTAGCCCTACTATGGAGTGGGAGCGTCTGAGCGTGATTGATGAAGTCTATGTTTACGAAGACGTTCTTTACAAATTAGAATAGACCTTAGCTTAGTTAGATTAGATCTTTCTTTCTTGTCTTTAGAATCAATTGTAATCTCCTTTGACTTTCGATCTACATTCCGCTGTACTCGTGGAGTGAGATTCCGCCTCACTCTATATTTGATTTTATATATCTATTTGTATCATTTCCGCACTCTGATGGTTTTCTCATTTCTTTACTTTGATTCATTTGAATAACATTGTTAACCTTGATTTAGTCTTGTTTTGATTATATTGTTGTGAATGTGGGAGGTTGATTTTACTAAATACTGGATCTTGTGGACTGTGGATCACACACTCGGGTATGCCAGATAGGGTACCGGCAGGGTGGATGTGACAGTAGCAATGTGATTCACGGGCGCTCAAGATCGGTAACCAACCCGTGAGAGGACATGAATCATATTGTGGGGGCCATTTATTGGAGGGTTGCATATGGCTAGACTTGGGCTCATGGGTGCTCAAGACCGGTAACCGACCCGTGAGAAGACATGAGAGCTTCCCGTTTACCATATGTGGATAACCAATAGGGTTGATGAGTCCGTAGTCTGGGACTATTAGGACTCTAGTGCGAAGGACACCGGAAAGGATCGTTAGGGATGAGGAATGAACGTATCTGGAACTGAGTTGATGTGACTGAGTAGATGACTTGCATTGGGCTAGGCTTTACCCTGACATGCGCTAGTACTTAGACCAATGGTGATGTGAGAGAGTGGTGACGAAATACCCTACCATGGTTTGATGAGGACTTTACCCAATTACCTCGGCAGACCCAAGATGCCAGGATGGCTGAGGGGGAGTGACTGACGACCCAAAAGAAGTATTGTGCTATGACTTAAAGCATGTCTGCCAATAGAGACCAGCATACATAGAGTTTAGATGCATACATACATTATCTATTTCATACTACATTGCATCTTGTTATGATTTTCTACATGTTATTTATGTTGTTATGAGTTAACTTGCCTTACTGAGATTCTTTCGAAACTCATTCCTTTTTTGTACAATCTTTTGTTAGACTATTCTACAGGTACTAACTACTATGACGGGCAGTACGATGAAGTGCAAGCCGATGAAGCATACTACACGCAAGGTGTTGGCGACAATCAAGATTACACTAATGATCCCTCGAGCGATCAAGTTGCGTACTACAATTAGACGTAATGTAGAGCTGGAACATCTATGTTGGACTGACGAAGTCCATTATTTTGAAGATGTCATCTATAGGATAGAAAACTCTTAAGTTTAGTTTGTTTTTCTTATTTTCTTTTGTTTCGTTTGTAATTCCTTTTTAGATTTACATACTACGTTCCGCTGTATCTGTGGAGTGAGTTTCCGCCTCTCTTTACTCTATTTTGATATCTTCGGATATCTGGTATCATTTTTCCGCACTCTGATTATATTGATTATTCATTTCCTGATTTGAATCTTTTATTTATAATATTAAAACCTTGATTATTTCTATTTATGATTATGTTATTGTATATGTGGGAGGATGATTTCCTCGATACTTGATCTTCGGGGCTGTGGATCACACTCCCGGGTATGGGTGTTAGGGTACCGGCTAGGGGGATGTGACACCTTGTATAGAAATATACTAGGGGGCGGTTGCTTGAGGCGATTGATTGAACCAAGCGACCGCCAGGTTCTGCTTGTGGGAAAATGCCCTAATTTGCCCCCTATTCATTATAAATAGCAACCCTCGCCCTATTAATGCACTATTATATTCGAGATTGCTATTTTTGGCGATTAGGTGGCAGTGGAGACGTGCTGGAAGGTAGGCGAAGTACTGATAGTGATCTAGAACCTCTCCCCCTCTGTATTTGGTGATTCTGGTTAAGGTAATGAATCTCCATCTCCCATTCTCTTCTTTTCAATTTCTAAAAATTGATATGAACCCATCCACATTTTGTTAGTGGTTACCCACTTGGTTAGTTGTACTCTCTTTCCAATATTCTTGATGGGATCCTGTCCAGAAACAAATCACTCGAATTTGTTAAATGGATAGATCTAATCAAGGGGAATGCTTTGGGTAATAGATCTGTGTTAATTTTAGGGTTTCATGTTACTCCCTTTGTTATAGACCTATTAAGATTGAAATTCGGACTAAGATCATCCCAAAACGGATTGAAATTGGATGATCAAAAGCCTGACTTTCGGAGTTGGAAACTATCAGTAATAGGGGCAGTCGCTTGACCCAAGCAACCGCCACAAGCAACCAGCTGGTTTCCAATGACTGTGTATGGTTTGATTTTGGCTTTGATTTGACTCTTGACTCTTATATATTCTTGTAACCCTATGCCTAGGTGTCCTCTGTTTCTACTTAAAGTCTTATAATTATTATTGGATTGCAACTTAAAGAGGTTCTAATAAAGTACAAGGTAACGACATGCATTTTTATTTATATGCAATTACATATACATGATGACTTAGTTGTTCTATTTACTATTCTTTGATCATGTAACTTGCTAAATTGTATAAAGCATGTGAATCTTATTGTATACTTGCTGGTTGTGGTGTTCCTTGATGTACTTCATCTTTTATGATATTGCACAACTGTTTTGGTATGATAATGAATGATGTAGTGTAGTTGTGATGGAAGGGGTATTCCATTGGGATATCTTGGCTGGAGATATCAGAGGGCTGTGGTATGGGAAACATGCTCATTGATGCCTCTAGCACTATCATGATTACTGGATGACATACTTAGGAGAGTCTAGAATTGCATGGCTAGATACCCCACATGCTATTACCCTTTCGGCAGGGGAATTGAAGCCGGGTGACCCGTGACAATGGTGACGTGACTCTGTTTCATCCTACAACGGTAAGCAGTTGCGTGCGGAGACTCAGTGGTCCACTATTGGTCATGCAATGATAGTGTTGCATATGTTAGGGTTGGGCTCATGGACGTCCAAGGAGCGGACCGGGTTTCGTGAGGAGTCATGAGAGCATTCCCCCCAACAATATGTGGATGACCATAGGGTTAAGGAGTGGAGTCCAACAACGGTAGCCAGTCCGTGAGGGTTTTAACTCCTAGGTTGCGAAGGATACTGAATCGAGTTGGTTGGTGCCATAGGGGAAGTATTTGGACTCCATATAGTATGTTACCATTATGACTTGCATTGGATTAGAAACCTCGACATGCACCATTACTCATTGCTAATGGTCGTGGTGAGAGAGTGTTGACTTAACCCCAGCCATAGTTTGAGATCTAGGTGTGGACTTACCCTTTTACCCAAGATCCCTACAGGGGTATCCAGTCCTTGCGGGATCAGAGTGACTAGACCTACCCAGAGGAGGGCTGGTGTTATATCTTAAAGCATGTCAACTGTTAGAGACTTGCATAGTTAGATCTAAATAGCATTCATATTTCTGCATACTATCTATATCATTTCATATGTGCATTTGTGGATTGTATTAACATATATATGAGAGTTGTCTATTTCTTTCTGAGTTCGTCAAAATTCATTCCTTTAATTGTATATATTATATGAGTTGTACAAATGATGGCACAACGTCGGAAGTTAGAGATGATTTATATGAAAGAGCTTTCTCGTATGAAGCTGATGTGACACAGACAGTGGTACATGAACTTGTAGAGCATGAAGCCTCCTGCGGATGCTTGGAGTGCGTTTTTAACACCAAGCATCCTTGGCATGATATTAATATGCTAAGTATGGAATTATTTTTCATAAAGAAAGTTGGATTTAACAGTAACAGTGTGACTGAGCTCTTAATTTTTAGGTTCAAGGTCAATTTAAATTCAATTTCCCCCAGGTGTCGAGCTTAAGTAAGTATCATAGCTTGGTTTGGTTGGTAGGGAATACGAAAGGGATGTGAAGTATTTGAAACTGGAAATAGAGTAAAATTTATTTGAAACTTGAAACAGTAAAATTTGTATAACTTAATTGTATTAACGTTATAGCAATCCAGCTAATCTTTTTTATTTCTCACAAAATGAAACTCCATTCGTATTTCTTTACACAAAAACTGCGTCAAAAGCTCAGTGAAGTTATTGATGCAGTTGGTATAGAGAAGGCTGCAAAGCTGAAAAAACAGAATGCCAACCCGACTGTGAAGGATGAACATTGTCCCAAAAGAATGAAGACTCAGGGTTCTTGCAAACTGTGTATTTCTTTGCGCCTGTCGCATCCACACCTCCACACGAGAACTCCCCCAAACCCATGCAACAAGGCTCCAATATGTTTCCTAAACAACAAATAAAATCTCACATGAACCACGGAGAAGAACCCAAACAAATTAACACACACAACCCCGACAAGAGAGAGAGAGAGAGAGAGAGAGAGAGAGAGAGAGAGAGAGAGAGAGAGATCACCTCCTTGTTTCTTGATTATGGACATGAAAGCACCATAGAGATCAAGAATGTGGAAAGCAGAATCGTTAGTCCCTTTATTCAACTTTGCAACAGCTTGTTGCAGCAATATGTTGTGGAGTTGGACAGCTATGTTCTGGACTGTATTGCATCGCATGTATGATGAAGTCTTCGTGGTCCGAGGTAGACAACCCAAGGGCTCCAGAGCTATAACGGCTATTTTTTTCACTCCCATGTCATGAATACTTTTTAAATTCAACGCCAGTTGATTAACCACCTTTGGAATAAAAGCCGCCAAACCCTATCATTATGGTAGTTTGTTTATTAGTTCCAAGTCTTCTTTTAACCCTTCTAAATGATCATTTAGTTAACGACGCATTTGGCAAGCAGCACTCTCAAAGGAAAAAAAGAGAATGAAAATGGCGCTTAGAAGGATACTAGTAGCTAGTTAAATGTCATTGAAGCATATCGACCTGGACTCTTAAAATAACATACCAGGGCATTATCACCACGGGCAATATAAGCACCGTAGTCATTGCCAGCGCAAGAGACGAGAGCGAGAGAGGAGGCGACATCAGCAGTGGTGTAGAGACCTTCATTCTGAAGGATGCGTTGGAAGAAGAGGATTTGGGTGGTCATGTTTGGCTCTGGAAACTGTGTCTGGAACACACCTGTGCCTCCATAAGCGAAGTTCATCCCATTTCTCGCTGCTTCCGTCCCTGTCTTCCTCCCTTCGTATGGTATCGGAGACTCTATTCCCATAAAAGATGCTGTTTTTGACAATCACATAAATGAAACTTTAAACGAATATATGAAAAGCAAGGAAATATGGGAGAAGATTCTGCATGAGTCCTCCTCTCTTCACTTGTTTTGGAGAAGACCTCCATCCTAACTTAACCAATCATATGGAATCGACTCTGTCAGGACGGTTTATGGTATACATTTCATGTGGTTGATTCCTTGAGTGTTTATGTCATTGTACAAGGACATACAAGATTGAGCATGTATCTTTCTTCTTTTCACCTACGAGCGTGTGAAGCATTTTTAAGAAGTAAAAAAAAAAAAAAAAAAAAAATTAAGTGATTCGCTTACAGGTGTGTATTTACCAGATGGTACATTTATGCATGGTAGATTTGAACTAGACGAGACCACTTCGGAGAACACAAGAAAAAATGTTCTCTCACCCATGAACCAGTTTCTTTCTATAATCTCAATCCTTTTCAACTTTTTTTCATTTTTCTGCTCAACTGAATCAACAGCCCTTGAAAAGAGGTCGATTCTCTTAATTAAAAACTTAATTTTGTTCAGAGATTGCTGGATCAATTGCCAAATGAGACTGGAATTCCCAAACCATTAATTTCTAGGAATAAGTCAACATTGTATTGTTAGGATGGAAGTTCTAGATTTTCTTTGACCTATCATATACATCAAACCAAAGCTTTTAAAACACAGAAAATTAAAATCTAGAAAAAAAAAAAAAAAAAAAATTAGCAAACCTCGGATTAGAGAAGGTAAATCGAAATCCAATGTGTTCTACCAAAAAAAATCGAAATCCAATGTGAAATTATCAAAACAGCTGAACTGCTATCCTAACAAAAAAAAGGTTAAAAAATGAACTGCCATAGATTTAGGATAGTGCAGAAACCAATATGGGAGGATGCAATCTGGTCATTTTTATAACATTCGTCTATGTTTTCTTATGATATATGATTCTCTTTCTACAGATTAACATTTTGTCAGTATTATATTCTTGATATGATTACCGGCCCTTGTTTGTTTTTGTGTGGTGTCTCTCATGCAGCTTTCAGATGCTAAATCGTGGATCTATATGGATCGAACTACTGTGAGTTTTCTGCTCTTATAATCACAACCATTGGAGTAATTGTATAGATCTACATATGACTTTTCGAAAGCTGCGCGAGAGAAATATAAAATCTATGATATCAATCACCTTTGAAAGTATTTATCCTTTGAGATCTTTAATACTGAAACGAAATTTTCATATTGATTGCATGAATAGACAAAAGAAACGGAAAATCTACATTATCAATCACCTTTGAAAGCATAAATTATTTGTCCTTATGAGAACTTCGATATCAATACCAATCTCTTACCATATTAATGCCATACACAAGAGATAAAGAATTAAAAGATCTGCTTATTTAATGAAATCAACACCAACTCCATTTGAGACCATCGATCCTTTGCCAGTATAATATTACATTGATTTCAATATAGGCTGATACCATGCGTTAAACCATGTAAATACTTAGAAGAAAAGAAAGAAAAGAAAAGGAAAAAAAGAAAAAGGAAATCTGGAGAGTGAGTGATTGGAGAAGATGGGTTGCAAAGAGAGAGAGAGAGAGAGGTCGGAGAAGGAGAGAGAAAGAGAGAGATTAGGGTATTTTTCTAATTTCTCAACCAAAGGCCATTTACGTAATTTTAATTTAAAATTTTTAATGATTTAGCAAGTTAAGGGTATTTAGGTAATTTGTGCTCTCCGCACACATTTCCATCACATATTAGTAGGGAGCCTACATGGGGCCATCCAGGGGTCTCACCTGTGACTATTTTGTTTTTCTTTGGGTCAACCTATGACTATTTTGTTCGCACTTAAAGATGAAACCCACTCCTAATTTACGGTGAAATGTGAAGGAGAGCACCAATCTCTACTTAATAGGTAGGGGATCTAGACTCCACTATAACGTCCTTCATGCCATTAGTGGGTGGTAGTGGATGAGAGGCACTAGAAAATAAGGCAATTTTTTTGCGCCACCCATTGAGTTATCCCCTAAAATTAAAGTCACCCCTTGAGTTATCCAATATATCAGTCAAACCCCCTATTACTAATATCTTCAATCTTAGTTTTGATTTATCTATTTTCAATATTACCTCCACATCCTAAAGAAAGAAGATGGAGGAGAGGGGGGAAAAATAATGTTTATGGCATAAATAGAAATCATGTAGAAAATCTGAAAATGAAAGAAAAGAGTAATAGTTACATATGGTAGAGGAAGAGGAGTTTAGCATAGGGGTTTTCGTTTAAGAGCACTCGTCTTTTTGAAAAGTTTAATTTGCTTACATTAGCACTTAACTATGACTTCCTAACAGCAAGGGGTGTCATCGATGTTTTTTTTTCTCCCATAGGGTGTTTGACTGATAAATTGGATAATTCAAGGGGTGGCATCAATTTTAGGGGTTAACTTGGGGACTTGGGGTGGCATTGGAAATTTCTCCAAAACTAAAATAGAGCTATTCTACTTTTAGAATTTGATTTGAATATAAAAATTCAAATTAAAACAATTGAAAAGGGTAAGTGAGAACGCACCAGGGTTCTCAGACAGAAAAAAAACCGATGAGAGAAAGAAGAGCAGAGTAAAGCACAAAGCTAATGCAAGCTATTACATCTCTAATGGGCAAGCTCCTTCAATTGATTGGGCTGGTTGCAGCTTAGTGTGGGAGATTAAGAAGCTTAGTCTTACTTTAATAATAATGTTTATGGGGACTACTTAGCGTGTGGTGTTAAGCATCTCTCTTTTTATGGTGTGGAGGAATTCTTCCCCTACTCTTTATTGTAGCAAACTCTTATCTTGCATTCTAGACGGATTAGTATGGAGAGTCTAATATAAGTTTTTGTTTGAATGAAAACAGAATTGATAAGAGATAAAAATATTAAGAGAGAGGGCCGTGACTTGAATGTTGCGCATTAAATGCGCAGCGCTGAAGTTGAACCAGAGTGCGAGAGAGAGACGTACCAATATAATCTGTCAAAACACGGCCATCGGAGAAACGGCCTGTGGGTTTACCAGGAAAAGTGTTTCCGTATGGTTGTTTCCAAGATTTTGATTTTGACAAATCCGTATTCCCTGTGTCCGCATAAGAATCTCCGAAGACAAACAGCTTTGAAAGCCCCTTGGGCTGGGGAATATTTAGATGGAGATGTTGATGAGCTGAAAATACATTAATCTCCATCAATCCATTATCAGGTTTTTTTTTTTTTTGGTAAGACATTATCAAGATTTAAGAGAAAAGCAAACAGAACGAAGCATATATGTGCATTATTGTTGTCTTACCGGCAAGAAGATTGAAGAGGCAGAAGAGGTTGAAGAACAAAACCAGGCTCTTTGGTTTCCCCATTAGCGATTCAGAAACACGGAATGTTCTTTTAATCAAAGTGGATTTTGATGGGATAAGTGATGATCGCTTTATATAAGTGGGATTTTTTTTGTTTAGTAAGAATTGTTAAGTGGGATTAGTTTGAGATTTGTTTGAGATTTTAGGAATCCAATCTTTCTCTCTTCATGTTCATAACGACGTGTTAGTTTATTTTGGTAAACAATACGCTTTTGACTATGGTTGTGTAGTAGCAAAATCGTTCAAATTTTTTTACTTTGGTGCTTTTCTCGGTTCCAAATCAAAAGCGGTGCACCCCTCCAAACCGAAAGCAACGGTGTAAGTATATCAATTCCTTTGAAGTCATGTCAGCCACAAGTATTTCTCAAAAGAGAAGAGTTTTTTTTTTTTACAAAAATTGCTGGAGGACAAGCCACGATTTAATTGTGGGATAAGTCGATAGGTCGTTTAATTATATTAATTTTTTTTGTATTTTAATGAGATTAATTGCTTGTTTATTTAGATTTTTATTATTTGTGTACTTTATGGACAGATTATAGCGTTTTGATAAAATCATAAAAAGAGTGATTTTGAGCCTAGTGTATATTTTTTGGATCAAATGAAGGCTGAATCAAATCAAAGAACCAGACCCAAAGCTTGAGGATTTGAATTGCAAAAGATTTCTTTTTCTCTAGCAATTGGACATCTTAGAAAGGAGCTTAATTGAAAAGCAACTAAATTGGGGGAATAATTGCAAAGATAAGGAGGAAAGATGAAAACAAATAAATTGGGAAGAATTGCATTAGTAAGGAGAACAATGGAAAGAAAAAATTAGAAAGGAAGCAGAATCAACAGGAAACCTCCATAAAATGGACATCAAACACCACAGCAAGAAGAAACCATTCTTTTAAGGGAGGAAGAGAGGGCATGATGTTTTCTTCATTTTTCATTTCTTTGTTTTCCTTTTCCATATCTTTCTAACTTTGTCTTTCAATCAAAATTAATAGAAGTTTGATTTCCGACAATTGCGAGACTTTGGTTAATTAGTTTACTTATTTTACTTCAGCTGGCTGACTAACTTGGTTGACTAACTCAGTCGACCAGGTGAACAACAACGGGGCAGATTTTGGATTTTTTATCTGAAACCTAACTTTCGGGACTCAGATCACTCCGAAATTTGAAAGAAATGTTAGGACCAGTATACTAAGACTATCTAAAGAAGATTTAACATGTAACAATGATAAAATCATGAATCCCCAATTTAAAACCCTAGCTTCTAAATGCTAAAATTATGTTCTTTAATGAAATCAATTGCAAATGCAAAGGGAAATCAAGGATTCAATCAATAGAATGATGAGCAATAGATTAGAAAAACTACTAACATGTAATCAGACTTAGTATGCTATAGAAATCAGTTTAGGAGATGAAATCATGTTGATATGAAGAAAATCATAGAAATGCAAGGTTAAGAATCATGTATAGAGAACATAGCATTGATAGAATAGAAATGGGGGTTCATGCTATTGCAAGGAAACAATAGAAGAGGTGGTTGCAAGGTTGCAACACCGTCTTCATAGTCCCAACAGCAATAATAAGATGAGGTAGGAGCAGATTAGAGAGAGAATGAGAAATTACATACCTTGGAGATGATCTTGGGAATGAGAAACAAGGAATATTGTAAGAATACTTCACCACTACCAAGGAGAGGCCTAAGAGGAGTCTTCCCATGTTCTCAGGAGGTTCTAGCAATAGAATAGGGTCTTAACTACGAAGTCCACTTAAGTAGGGGATAAAATAACCTAAAAAACAACTTTTCTCGGATTTAATAATCACTTGGCTGACTGGCTTGGTCGACTTGCCCAGTCGACCAAGCTAGGACAACAACTTAGAATAAGAAATGGAAGGCCAGATCAAGTCAAATTCCAAGGGGTTTCTTCCTACATCTTAAATGAATAGTCTAGGTCAGAGAATTATCTTCAAATCAAGTCCGGAAGTGCATTAGGTCCATCAACTAAACTGCCCTTCTTCAAGGTGTAGTTTTTTATCAAACACTGACAATGCTTCCAAGTATGGAGCACCATCATCAATATCCATGGGTTTAGAGTCAAACACCATGTCTTCTACTGAAAGGGCCCATAGTTGGCTTCTTCCTCAATTTCAGGTCTTCGGACCTACAAACATCAAGGTTACCGGGTCAAGGTTAGGGTTAGGCTAAGGCTGGATTTCACATCACCATTGGTCTAAGTATTGGCGCATGTGAAGGTCAAGCCTAGCAAAATGCAAGTCATCTACTTGGTTATATCAAGTTAGGGTTGGATACTTCCATTCCTCGCCCCGGGAGATCCTTTCCGGTACCTTCCCCCCTAGAGTCAGCGTATCCTATGGCTACAACCAACTTGGACAACGAACTCATAAACCCTATTGGTCATCCACAAATAATAATTGGGAAGCTCTCATGTCCACTCACTGATACAACATACCGGTCTTGAGCGCCCATGAGCCCAAGTCTATTACTTGCCACCCTACCAACAAATGGCCTCCACAATGTGATCCATGTCCTCTCTCGGGTTGGTTACCGGTCTTGAGCACCCACAAACTCACATTGCTACCATGGGTTACTCGGTCTCAATACCCTTCCAAATCGGGCCTGATATAACGGGGACATCCTAGCCAAACACTGCTAGATAAGCCCTATGTATGACAACCAATAATCCGGGAAAGTGTCAAAGGGCACTGTTGGAACATGCCATGTCAGCATTTGCCACATCAGCCTCCATTGGTTTTGATGATAACAAACATGATTTACTAATTGCTATATTGAGTTGTGTTGTTTTAGTTCAAGATGAGAAACAAGTGTACCAACTCCAAGTCAAAGCCATATTGTGAAATCTAGCCCTTCCCTAACCCTGACCCTGACCCGGGTCCGGATCCATTGGTATTTGTAGATCCGAAGACCTGGAGTAGTGGAAGAAGAGACTTGTGGGCCCTCATAGTCAAAGATTCGATGTATGACTCAAAGCCTATGGATATTGACAGTGATGCCCCTTACCTGGATACACTGTCAGTGTTCAGTGAGAAACTGCACTTAGAAGGGGGAGAGCGTAGTTAAAGTACATGATGCACTTCCGATCTCGTTCCGAAGGTATTTGTCTATTCTAGACTTGTTGATTGACTTGTTGGAGAAAACCCAACTCAATTTGGATCAGTCAGGCCTTCCATTTCCCTGACTGAAGTTGTTGTTCAGGCTTGGTCGACTGATTGGTCGACTGGCCAGTCGACCAACAGTTTAATAAATCTGAAAATCACAAAATTCTCTATTATTTTAACCCTACTTTTTGGGAACTCATGAATAGAAGCCTAACCTAATCATTGGCACTCCAGAGCATGAAGAGTGAGCTTCCCAAAGCCCTCTCTTGAAGTTGGTAAAGATTCTTGGTCTCAATCATTGCATTCCCTCTTCATTCACTTCCTCAAGGTATGATTCCTCTCTCTCATTTTCTAATCTACTCTTTCCTCCACTCTTTTTTACGATTGAGACTATGGCTGAAGTGCTGCAATCTTGCAAACACTTAGCCATGTGTTTCCCTTTCATCTCCATTAATTTCTTTTCATTCTTGCTATGCTATGCTTTCAATACGATCAATAGCATTGCATTTCCATGATTCTTGTCATTCCAACTTGTCTTATCAATCTAAACTGATGTGTAGATGCATGCTAGGTCTTATTTACTATTGATTTATGATTCTAGTATAGTTCTTATCACTTCCTTAGCTGATTTCTCATCATTCCTTGCCATTGCAACAAATCCCATTTCAATTCTTGATGTTTAGCATATAGAACATAGGGTTTCAATTTGGGTATTCCTAATCGGACCATTGGATCATGATAATTTTCATTGTATAGTGTCCTTATATTGCTATGATCATTCCCTCCAAATTTTAGATCGATCCGAGACCCGGAAGATCGGTTTTGGGCCCAATTTCCCTATGCTGCCCGTTACTGATCCTCTTGGTCGACTGGTCAGTTGACCAGTCAGTCGACCAAAGGAAAGCAGCAACTCAACTCTTGCTCGTTTCGCTTTGTTTGATCTCCGATTTGATTGTTTCCTTCTCTAATGTTGCTTATATGTTGTCTAGGATTCAAACACTAAGTTGGGGACTATTCTAAGTGGTATTTGTTATTATTCCCGATTCCATTAAGGTAATGACAGTTATACCCATATGACATGGACTATATGCTTATTCAATGATGATTGGCAACTTGATATGCTTTTCTTATCAATTCTATTTAGACATCATATGACTACTGTAGTTGTCTTTTAACAGTAATAACATGTTTAATTACTCTTGTATATCATGTCTATTTAATTATTGTTATTTACATTACAATTAGAGTATGCAATGTTATGATATGACTTTCAATATGATGAAGTATCATGTATGTGTGATATGATGAATTGAGAATGTGATTGGATAAGTATAATTTGGGATTGAGGAATGTCCTACTGACATTTCTGTCCTTGGACATCGGAGGAAATAGTATGGGATGTTCTCCGAAGGTGTCCATCGACGCTTTCCCGGATTATTGGATGACATATATAGGACTTGTCTAGGTGTATGGCTAGGATGTCCTTGTCATATCAGACCCGAATTGGAAGGGTATTGAGACCGAACGACCCGTGGTAGTAGTATGGTTTGATGGGCACTCAAGACCGGTAACCAACTCGTGAGAGGACATAAATCATATTATGGATACCCGAAAGGGGCCATTGTTGGTAGGGTTGCAAATAGTCAGACTTGGGTTCACGGGCGCTCAAAGTCCAATGAGTAATATCCGTGACTCTAGTGTGAAGGATACTGGAAAGGATCGCCTGGGGCGAGGAATGGACGTATCTGGATCTGACATGGTATGACTGAGTAGATGACTTGCATTGGGCTAGGCTTTACCGTGACCTGCGCCAATACTTATACCAATGGTGATGTGAGAGAGTGGTGACCTAAACCCCAGCCATGGAATTGTCCGAGATGGATGCAGGACCCAATTCACACCGGAGAACCCAAGATACCTGGATGGTTGAGGGAAGAGTGATTTGAGACTTACTCAAGGAACTATGGTGCTATGACTTAAAGCATGTTTACCATAGAGACTAGCATATGTAGAGTTAGAATCATAACTGCATCATCTGTCTCATATCATTTGCATCATGTTATGACTTGTTTCATATGGTTTATGCATTATGGATTAACTGCCTTACTGAATTCCTTTGAACTCATTCCTTTCTGTGCATTTGCTTTGTTAGACTATTCTACAGGTTTTGAAGAGTCCGATGGCAATTCTTTCGAAGCACCCTTTGATGAGCCACACTACCCTCAGGGTAGTGGTTACTATGAAGATTATTGTGAGGGTACTGAAGAGGACTATACTGCACACCAGGATTAGCCTGACACTGGTGTTGGAGCAACTATACTGGACATCGGATATCTACACTTATGAGAATGTGTTTTATGTGACTGATGAAACATTGGTTTAATGTTAAATTTTGATATCTTATTAAGACCGGATTTGTAACTTAACTTTCTTGATATACTCCTTAGATTTTTGTTTTGTAAACTTAACTTGAATTAGCTACTTTCCGCTGCCATGTGAGGAAGTGACTTTTGATCATCCTCTCTCTTTCTTTTGGATTATATATATCTTGGTATCATCTTTATTCCGCACTCTGATTATCTGTTTTATCTTATTCATGATTCTTCATTACATGCTTAAACCGTGATTATTATCGTTCATGATTGTGTTATCGCGTATGTGGGAGGCATGGTTGCTCGATACTTGAACTTCGGGACTGTAGATCACATACCCTGGTATGCCCGATAGGGTACTGGTTGGGTGGATTAGAATTGGTTTTGGGTACTCTTGCTCGTGAACAAAGATTGGTTGGGTGCTCTTGCCCATAAACAAAGATTGAAGAGGGTGCTCTTGCCCTAAGATAAACAAAGATTTTAAAGGTTGCTCTTGCTCCGTAACAAAGATTGTAAAGGGTTTGATCTCTACACATTGTATTGAAAGAGAATCATTAGTGGAATACTCTCTTGAGGTCAAGAGAGAAGTGGACGTAGACTTGCAAAGTCGAACCACTATAAAATACTTGTCTTGTGGTTGATTGTATTGTTTAATTTCATTTGAATTTTCAATTTACCTTGTATTTCTGCACAAACCAAAAAATTGGGACAATCCACTAGTTGCCACCTAATCACCCCCCTCTAGGTTGCACCAACAATTGGTATCAGAGCGGGAGCTCAAATTAAGATTGAAATCAATCTTTAAAAGAGTCAAAGATCTTGGACTTTCCTTTTTATGAAGCTCCTTCAAGAACCAAAGGTCTTAACACCTCTAGACCTCCATACTTTGATGGAGAAGGTTTTGCTTATTGGGAAAATAGGTTTGAAGATTTTGTTTATGCACATGATTTCGATGTTTGGAACATCATGGCATGTGGACCAAATGAAGTTCTCAAAATAGATGAACAAGGCAATAAGGTACCCAAACCCAAAGCTGAGTGGACTCCAACCAACATGGATAAATTCAATTAAACCACAAAGCAAAAATGTTTTTGCAATGTGCTCTAAGTGAAAGAGTCTACAATAGATGTGGCATTTGCAAAACTGCCAAGGAAATATTTGATAAGTTGGTCGTCACATATGAAGGGACCTACCACATCAAAAAGACAAACTTAGATGTTTATATGCTTCAATATGAAGAATTTAAAATGTTAGATGATTAGAACATTACTTCTTTATTTTGTAGATTCATTAACATTTTTAACAAGTTGCATAGCCTTGGAAAGGAGTTGGCAAATGAGGATGTAACAAGGAGAATTCTAAGAGCCTTTCCACCCTCATGGAGACCCAAAAAAACCGCAATTCAAGAAGCGAAAAATCTGTCAAAAATCACCATTGATGAGCTTATGGGATCTTTGTTTTCTCATGAAACGGAGCTTGAAGAAGACAAACAAGTTCTAGCAAGTGTGTAATAGGATCGAAAGAAGAAGTCCATAGCTTTAAAGAGTGGCACCAAGGAAGAAAAAGAAAGTGAGAGTGAAGGAGAAGACTTGGACATTGAGCTTTACCAAATTACCAAAGAATTCAAGAAACTTCTCAAAAAGAAAAGAGGAAAGCATCCTCACAAAGGATAATCCTCAAAGGAACACAAAGGTAAACATCTTTCTAAGGAAAGAACTTGTGTATCTAATGTTACTTGTTGTAAGTGTAGGAAACCGGGTCACATTAAATCCGAGTGCCCGAATGAAGAAAAGAAGAAAGCCTATATGGCTAAAATATCCTACATCACATGTGATGATGAAGAAGAAAAGGAGAAGACCGATGAAGAAAGAATCAACTTGGCTCCAACGGCAAAAACCAAGGAAGAACAAGAAAACCTTGAGGTAAATTCTTCCTATATTTTTAATTTTATCAGCAATGGTGAAACAAATGACATGGATAGGGACAACTTATTTGGAGTATTGTCCAAAGTTATTAAGGACCCTAAAAAAGGGTATTAAAGAAGAGTGTGGTATTCTTTTTCCTTTTACGCAGGGGGAGAGTGCATAAGTTAAGAGGGAGAGAGAGAAGTTGTTGTCTTATGCATCAATTTAGGGGGAGCATAAGTTAAATAGAGGAAGAGTTATTTTAGGGGGAGCATTTCATGTTGATCCCGTTTTTGTTAATGACAAAGGGAGAGTGCTATTTGAGGGGAAGCATCTCCTATATTGTTTGTTGATGACAAAAGGGGGAGAGAGTTATATGAATTAGATAATTCATTGGGAAAACATGTCATAATATGCATATAAATGAATATTTATTGTTATTAATGATCATTTATATTTTCCATCATTCATGTGTATGTCATCATCAAAAAGGGGGAGATTGTTAGAAAATGCCATGTCAGCATTTGCCACATCAGCCTCCATTGGTTTTGATGATAACAAACAAGAATTACTAATGGCTATATTGAGTTGTGTTGTTTTAGTTCAAGATGAGAAACAAGTGTACAAACTCCAAGTCAAAGCCATATGCTCAAGTCAAGCCAAAGCCAAGATCATGCCAAGATGGACATGAAGATTGACATGAAGTCTAAGTCAAGATGACCATGCCAAGATGGACATGAAGATAATTATGAAAAATGGAATATAAGAAGACTCAAGAACTTCAATGATCAAGACTTAGATGAAGTTAGGACTTAGGACACCTCCATATGCACTCTTATGTAATTGTGTGTAATCATGTGCATATCATGTCACTAGACTGACCTAGGACATAGTAGGAAGGTGTATGATGCTTAGGGTTGATTAAAAAGACCAAAAACCCAAGCCAAATCCAAGTCCCATACTTGACTTGCTGCAGACGGACGTCCGTCTAGTTTTTGTCAGATCATAGAAAGTCAGACGGAATTCCGTCTAAGAAAGATGACCGTGTGGCAGACGGATGACCATCTGGAATACGGAATTCTGTCTGGTTTAACTAAAACACAACGGCTATTTCCCAGACAGACGACCGTCTGGACTAAAAATTGGACTAAAATTATGTTTGTTTTCTATCCGTTGGGGATTGGGCTAAGGCACTCAAAGGCCATCTATTTAAGCCCAATTCAAACATTTTGAGAGGGTTGAACCTCACACTTGATCAACTACTCCCCAAGTAATCTCAAGCTCTCAAAATACAAGAAAGCCATTGGGTTTTGCCTCTCACCCTCTCTCCAACCTTGAAGAACACATCAAGGTGTTAAAGTAAGCATGTGGAAGTCAAGCTTTAGGTGATTGAAGGCTTTGGTGGTGCATGCATTTCATATCTTGAGCATACAACTCTTATTGCATCAAACACACACAAGAGGTAAAGTGTCACACCTCTTTTTAAGGTAATATCCTTCTCTTGTAATTGTTTTCAATTCTAGTATAGGTAGATTAGAATTGGTTTTGGGTACTCTTTCTCGTGAACAAAGATTGGTTGGGTGCTCTTGTTTATGAACAAAGATTGAAGAGGGTGCTCTTGCCCTAAGATAAACAAAGATTGTAAAGGGTGCTTTTGCCCCGTAACAAAGATTGTAAAGGGTTTGATCTCTACCCATTGTATTGAAAATGAATCACTAGTGAAATACTCTCTTGAGGCCAAGAGAGGAGTGGACCTAGACTTGCAAAGTCGAACCACTATAAAATACTAGTCTTGTGGTTGATTGTATTGTTTAATTTCATTTGAAGTTTCAATTTACCTTGTATTTCAGCACAAACCGAAAAATTGGGACAATCCACTAGTTGCAACCTAATCACCCCCCCCTTCTAGGTTGCACCAACAGGCACCATAAGAAATGTCCCATACCACTTCCACTGATGTCTAAGGATAGAAATGTCAAAAGGACATTCCCCAATCCCAAATCATACATAATCAATCACAATCCCAATTCAGTCATAACATACACAACTGATATTCCAACATATAGCATAAAACATAATCAATTGAATATGTAAATTACAAGAGTAAGTATTCAAACATGATCCAAGTAATATCAGAATACATGAACAAGGTCCTATTGTACTTAATGTACTTATAACAATATCATCATGATAAGAAACTATAAGAACAGTAGTGATTTCATGAAATTCCCAAATTAGAAACTAAGATCATGATATTTAAGTTAATATGGAAACAACTGTCCTTACCTTAATTAGCTTCGATGAATATCCGAAGATTAAATAGAATGGGTCCAAAGTTAGCAAATAAACCCTAAACAATCATAAATACATCATTAAGAAAAAGCCTTAGAAGATTAGAAGTCAAACGGATCAAATCGGACGAAGATACAAGCTCAAATGAGTAAAAAGGCAGGAAAGATTGCAGATAGTTCTCAGTTGATCCAAAGTCTCTTACCTTTAGTTCTACATCTACCCTATTTATATTTCACGATTCCTACCTTGGCTTTGTTTGGAACATCAAATCCCTTGTTTTGATTATATGGTTGAGATCTAAGTCATGGTCTGACCATTGGTCTGGTGCTAGTTCTTACATGGATGGCCGGCTAACTCTAGTGGGTGGTTGGTTTATCCATAATAGTGAGAATATTGGCACTAATAGTCAAACCAATACAGGTAAGAAGAGGAAGAAATAAGAAAGTCGAAGAGAGTAGATCAAATTAGCTTGGGAGAAAATAGCCCCCTATGATTCTAGACAAGTTAAATAGAAGTGTGGGCTGTTATATCTATATAGCAAGATACAGAAAATGGATAGAACCCTCCTCTCTCAGAATCGAAATTCTCAACATTTACTCAAAACAATTCTTAACAAAGAGGGACATGCACAATAACCAAAAAAAAACCCTTAGACCAGTGCAAATCTCAACAGTCCCTTTCAATCTGGAGCATACAAATCACCCATGCTAGCTTGAGAAAAATAGACCAAAAACTGACACTAAACAAAGCCTCGAGAACCATCAGCCAACTGATCAGTAGGAGATATGAAAGGTGTCACAATACGTTTCTTCTTGATAGCATCTCGAACAAAGTGACAGTGCACCTCTCTGTGTTTGATTGTCTCATAAAAAATTGGGTTGTTGGTGATGTAGGCAGCAACTTGATTATCAACAGAACATCTTCATAGAGGAGAGATCCAGAATCCCATATCTTCCAAAATCTGCTCAGTGCTTAGATCTCGTGTAGATGACCTACAAAAACGAACGTCAGATGTGGCCTGACCGCTGGGGTTGAGAGTCCACCTCCGAAGGCTGAGTCAGTTGATGAACTGATCATAAACTACTCTGCTTGAGCACAGAGCTAAAGAATGAATGATGAGAATACAATTCAGATTGTATGTATTTCTATCTCCTTCTACCTTGTGAGTAGGTGATGTCTTATATAGTGTGTACCTTCGAATCTCCTTAGTTGGATGTATTTGAGCCTTCTTCGGATAGCCGTCACATCTTAACAAATAGATCCGTTAATGATAGATCGATTTAAGGTTTGGCTAATAGATAACTCCTTCGATAATATGATCATTATATGGTAGTTATCCATATGATATCGATCGGTATCTTGCGCAAATGTTGCTAACCGTCTCTTTGATGATTATTCCATTCCGATTATAGCGGATTCGGGCGTATCTGTTGATTGAGTCAGTTTACTTCCTCCGCAAGCTACCTTCTGAACCTGGCTAGCTTGGAAGCGAGTCGATTCCTTTTGTCCCGACCGGGGTCGAGGGTCAAACCAAGGATGAACCCGGTTCGATTATGTTTTCTCTGTATCATGAGCCCCCCAGACCAATCGTTCGGGCAATTCCAAGGGCTTGGTTTTGAACTTGGTAATCTGTCGAACAAGGGCTTTGCATAATCCTCAGCTTATTAAATGTTGTATCACATTTAATGCGGCTGTATTGTTTTTTCCATGAGCATCGTGAATATTTTCACTTTTTGTGGGGGTGACGCCACGCGTCCCCTGCAGCCGAAACCATCATTGCTCACGAAATTGAAACGACGGTTTCTGAATGCCTGTTCTTGATTCGTGAGTTCAAACTTTCAAACCGTCTTTAAATCATGATCGTTGATGTTGAATCCATCTCGATCATACATGTCCTCGATCATCCGTGTGAGTGCTTAAAAGCGGTTTGTTGTCTTCGTAGGTTTCATTGTCTTTGTCTGGAATTTTGAAACTTCGTCGTCTTCTTCACGCTCTAACGATCTTTTCACTCTTAAGCATTTTGCTTCGGTGATTCAGTAAGTCTACTGACTCCTTTATAACCTTTACTTTCGTCTCTGTTTTCTTTTTTTGTTAAAAACCACAACCAGACCTTTATTGTAATGGAAGGCGGTAGAGTTTCTTCTGAAATTCCTTCTGAACATAGCGCCGGTAAGGGCGACTGTCACATCCCCCCAGCCGGTACCCTAAATGGCATACCCGAGAGTGTGATCCACAGCCCCGAAGATCAAGTATCGAGGAAATCATCCTCCCACATATACAATAACATAATCATAAACAGGAAATAATCAAGGTTTTAATATTATAAACAAAAGATTCAAATCAGGAAATGAATAATCAATATAATCAGAATGCGGAAATGATACCAGATGTAATCACATAAAAAAGAAGTAGAGTGAGGTGGAAACTCACTTCACAGATACAGCGGAACGAAGTACGTAAGTCTAAAAAGAATTACAATTGTTTCTAAAGAAAAGCAAGAATAGAAAATCAAACATAACTACGAGGTTTTCTATCCTATAAATAACATCTTCAAAATAATGGACTTATCAATCCAATAGAGATGTTCCAACACTACGTTACCTCTAATCGTAGTACGCAACTTGATCGCTCAAGGGATCATAAGGGTTATCTCCATAGTTGCCAGTAGCTTGCGTGATGTACGCTTCATCGGTTTGCGCTTCATCGTACTGTCCTTCTTAGTAGTCAATACCTGTAGAATAATCTAACAAAAAGATTGTACAAAAAGGAGTGAGTTCGATTGAACTCAGTAAGGCAAGTTAACTCATAACAACATAAATAACATGCGGCATAACATAACAAGATGCAATGCAGTATGAAACAGATAATGTATGTATGCATCTATACTCTATGTATGATGGTCTCTATTGGCAGACATGCTTTAAGTCATAGCACCATACTTCTTTGGGAAGGTCTCAGTCACTCGGCTCCGGTTGGTAGTGGGTAGGAACACCTTCCAGACAATCCATGGCTGGGGGTTAAGTCACCGCTCTCTCACATTACCATTGGTCTAAGTATTGGCGCATGTCAGGGTTAAGCCTAGCCCAATGCAAGTCATCTACTTAGTTACATCAACTCAGATCCAGATACGTCCATTCTTCCCCTCTCGGGATCATTTCCGGTATCCTTCACACTAGAGTCAGCGTATTTCCTCTCAGACTACGGACTCATCAACCCTATTGGTTATCCACATATGGTAAACGGGAAGCTCTCATGTCCCCTCATGGGTTGGTTACCGGTCTTGAGCGCCCATCAGCCCAAGTCTATCCATATGCAACCCTCCAATAAATGGCCCCCACAATATGATTCCCATCCTCTCACGGGTTGGTTACCAGTCTTGAGCGCCCGTGAATCACATTGCTACCACAGGTCGTTCGGTCTCAATACCCTTCCGATTCGGGTCTGATATAATGGGGACATCCTAGCCAAAAATTGCTAGACAATCCTAGGTATGACAACCAATGATTTGGGAAAGCGTCGATGGGCAACCTCGAAACATCCCATACTATTTCCGGCAATGTCCAAGGACAAAAGTGTCAAAAGGACACCCCTCAATCCCAAACCATACCTAATCAAACACATTCTCAGATCAGTCATGTCATATACAATCAACACTTCATCATATAAAAGAGAATATAAAAGCATGATCTAATCATTAAACAATATAGAAATAAGCAATTCATATAAACTTGAATAATGAAAAAGAAAACATAACTGAAGTGCTACTGTACTTACAGTAGTACATCAGAAGTATAAAATACAAGAACTGTAAAACCCAGCCCTAACCTTGACCCGGAAACCTTGTTAATTGTAGGTCCAGTGACCCGAAGTAAAGTAAGAAGTCAGCTTTGGGCCATCCTAGTGGAGGACTTGGTGTCTGGCTTTGAATCCATGAGAGTTGATGATGAAGTTCTATTTATGGAAACTGAATCTTGATGAAGATCGGATTAGTTGATGGACTTGGAGTGCTCTCTATCATGGTTTGAAGGCATTTCTACCTATTAGGTAAGGGCCTGTTTGGTTACATGAATCCAGAGATTTCAAATCTCTAGATTCATGAATCTAAGAATTATACCCGTTTGGTTGTAAAAATCTCTAGATTCATGAAATCTAGAGATTCACATTTTTACACTAAAAACGTGAATCTGTAGATTTATGGGTAAGGGGTGAAATCCAGAGATTTCAAAAAAGCTTTACATTTACACATTCACAAAAATCACGTCGATCAAATAATTTTTTAGGATGAATCCACAAATTTCATTCCACAACCAAACATCTAATTTTTTAAATTATAACTCCATAGATTTAAAATTTATAGATTTCAAATCTCTAGATATTTGAAATCTCCAGACTCATGTAACCAAACAGGCCCTAAGTCACTTGATATGTGTGCAAAACCCCTTTAGGATTAGATTTGATATGGGTCTTCAATTCCCTGTTTAGAAGTTGCTGAACTGATTGGTCGACTGGACCAGTCGACCAATCCACTCGACCAATGGGTGCTGTCTTTGGCAATTAGGTCTTGCTTGCTCTATTTAAGTCCAATCTCGAGTCTACTTCGTATTTTCTGCCTCCAAACTCTTTGGAACGAACCAGAGACCTCTGCAAGTCATCACCCTTGTATCCTTGGTGTTTTTCTTGACGGATCTTTGTCAAAACTCTTCCTTTTGCATCAAAGGTATGTCTTCACTCTCTTCTTCTCCTCCATCTCTGTTTTTTCTTTCCTTTTTGAGTTGAGGCAGTAGAGGAGATGCTGCATTCTCTGTTGCAAACATCTCTGGACTTGTCTCTCATGATCTTCCTAAGGATTAATGGCTAATGCAATGATCTTAACCATGATCATTGCAAGCTTTTGAAGGAATCATGATCAAACCATGATCTAGTCTTTGTTTATCTTTTGATTTGAATTCTGATCTCCTTAGATCTACTATATTGATCATGTTAGTAGTCAATTTCTGTGTTTTCTTTTCATGATCCATGATCTATCAATCTCTAGTTGTTTCTCTTCTACCATACCATGTTTTCTTCATGAATCATGATAGTTACATATATGGTAGGTTTTGTTTCCTTATTTAGATTTATGTTCTTAGGTCTATTTTCTTGAAGATCTAAGTATGCTTTTCATGATACCTTTACCTAAATCAATGATTCATTCTCCTATTGTTCTTGTCTTTGATTTCTATCTTGAATTCTTCAAGAACCATGACTGATCTAATTATGGTAACTTTTTGTTTCCTAATTTGTATCTTGATGACTTGATTTGATTAGTGTTTTGAGATCCCCTATATGTTAGGATACTACTAATGTAGTTTACCCCTTGATTAGTACCCTTTTGAACCACCAAATTCGGATTTTATATCTCAAAACTCTGATTTTATAGGCTATCGTCTGCATTGGTCGTTCGATTGGTCGATCGGACCAGATCGACCAATCCACTCGACCAATGAGTACAGCAACTCCATAATTGGTCTGTTTTGGATGTTTTGGTATCTTTTCTGTTAGGGATCTTTCATAATATGTTGTATACACTTGTTTAGGACCTTCTTCTCAAGTTTGTCAAGATCTTACTTGATTTCTTAGGATTCCTTTGCAAGTTATAAAAGGTAAGGATGGTTACTTCTTTAACAACATAAATTGCATATCTTAGTTTCTATATTTGAATCTTATTAAGTTATTTCTTTAATTAGATTCTTATAATGTTATACTACTGTGGTACTGTCTTGATATCAGTAGCATTACTTATTTATATTGAATTGACTTATGTATGATTTACTTACCAGTTATATACAAATTGATTGTAATTATTGATTTCTTTCCATATATGAAGTTACCATATATGTGATGATATGAATTGATGCATGTGTATGCTTAAGTATGGTTTGGAAAGGAGAGGTGTCCTTTTGACACTTCTGTCCTTGGACAACTACGTGGAATATTATGGGATGTTTCCGGAGATGCCCTCTGGACACCTTCCTAAACTGTTGGATGACATATCTAGGACTATCTAGTAGTGTTGGGCTAGGATGTCCCGTTATGTCAGACCCTAATCGGAGGGGTATTGAGACCGAACGACCCGTGGTAGCAATGGGGATTCATGGGCGCTCAAGACCGGTAACCAACCCATGAGAGGACAGGAATCACATTGTGGAGGCCATTTATTGGAGGGTTGCATATGGATAGACTTGGGCTCACGGGCGCTCAAGACCGGTAACCAACCCGTGAGGGGACGTGAGAGCTTCCCGTTTACCATATGTGGATGACCAATAGGGTTGATGAGTCCGTAGTCAGGGACTATGAGGACTCTAGTGTGAAGGATACCGGAAAGGATTGTCAAGGACGAGGAATGGACGTATCTGGATCTGACTTGATGTAACTAAGTAGAAGACATGCATTTGGCTAGGCTTTACCCTAACATGCGCCGGTACTTAGACCAATGGTGATGTGAGAGAGTGGTGACCTATACCCCCAGCCATGGAATGTCCCGAGGGATGTCGGACCCATTACCAACTGATGATGAGTGATTGAGACCTTCCTAAAGAAGTACGGTGCTATGACTTAAAGCATGTCTGCCAATAGAGACCAGCATATGTAGAGTTAGATTCATACATTCATTGTTTGTTTCATACCATAATGTATTTATGTTTGTTCTGAAATCCTGCCATTTATGTTATTATGGATTTAACTGCCTTACTGAGTTTCTTTGAAACTCATTCCTTTATTGTACAATGTTTGTTAGACTATTCTACAGGTACTGAATATCATGACGACCCGTATGAAGAAGCGCAAGGAGAAGAGGCATATCTCCAGGAAGGTGATTGCGGTTACAACAATTACACTGAAGATCCCGCGAGTGGTTATGCTCCATACGATGCTTAGTCCAACCATAGAGTGGAAGCACCCTTGTGCCGTTTATGAGATTTATACTTATAGGGATGTTGTCTATAAAGTTGAGAACAATTTAGTTACCTATTGTACCTGCTATTGGGATTAGATTCTATCTTGCTTATTCTCTTTTAGAACTACTTTTCCGCTGGTTGTAGAGTGGGATTTCGCCACACTTTACTTATCTGATTTAGATACTCTGATTATATCTAGTACTCTGATTTATATATGATTCATTCTTTCCTTATTTGGATCTATGGTTTATCTTCCGCACTTTTATTATTATTGTTCATGATTATGTTATTGTTTATGTGGGAGGTTGATTACTCGATACCTGATCTTCGGGCTGTGGATCACACTCTCGGGTATGCCAGATAGGGTATCGGCTGGGAGGATGTGACAAGAACAGTAAGTAAACTCAGAGTTTCTTAAAGTAGAAACCAGAGAGTATGCGATCTATGTTATTATGAAATAATTGTCCTTACCTTGATTATCGCCGAAGATAATCCAAAGATCAAAGAGAGAGACTCCAAACTTAGCAAATAAATCCCTAACAATCATAGATATAATATTAGGAAAGATGCCTAAAAGATCAAAGAGCAAACGAATCAAACTGAGCAAAAAATGAAGCTACTGACATCATTGGTCGAGTGCTTGGTCTACTGACCCAGTCGACCAATCAGTCGACCAACCGAGTCAGTACTGAAATGCAAAAACTAGATTGGTCATAACTTCTTCGTTTGAAGTCGGATTGATCCGAAATTCGAAGGGGAACTTCCTAGAACGTATTAGAACTATATGGGAAGGTAAAATCATCAAGTCAAGGTCAAGAGATGTGTTCTTGATTTGAACCAAGAAGTTAGGGTTTCAATCTTATAGCTCTCATGAAAAGGCTAGGGTTACAAGATGAAAGGGAATAATTGCTTAGCAATTAAATTACAAGAAAATCATCGGAAAGAGTTTAGATTAACATAAATATAACTCATGTGGTTACCCTCACATGGGAGGTTATTTCCAAAAAGATCAAACAAGGGTCAGGGTTTCAAGAAAAGTTATGGGTTAGGGTTAAGATCACGATGATGATCATAGATCTCAAGGAATAGAATGAGATCATGGAATAGATGGTTGCACGAATGCAACATCTTCTTCCTGATCTCAATCAAAAACAAGATCGAAGAAAGAATAATTTAGATTCAGAAGAGATACTAACCTTGAATTGACAGATCAGAGATGAGAGGCTTCAAATCAGCAGAGGAATCTTTGAAATCACCGGAAAGAGTTTTGGAAAGGTTTTCCCACGTTCACAAAGTGTTTAGGAGGCAGCCGTAACTAAGAAACACAAAGTAGGTTTAAATAGAGAGTGAAAAACCCTAAAATTGGATTTTCTCGGATTTAACACACAGTTGGTCGACTACTTGGTCGACTAATCAAGTTAGCAAGGCCAAAAATAGGGAAATGGAGGCCCAAATCAAGTCCAAACCTCATAAGCTTTTGCACACATCAAATGACATATCTAGTGTGTAGAAATGCCTTCAAACCAATTCTGATAATACTCCAAGTCCTTCAACTAATCCCATCTTCAAGACAGTGCAGCTTCCTTTCCAAATCTGCACAGACCTCCAAGTATGGAACTCCTTCATCAACATCCATGGGTTCAGAGTCAAACACCATGTCTTCTACTGAGATGGCCCATAGTTGGCTTCTTCCTTTACTCCGGGTCTCCGAACATAAAAACAACCGGGTTTCCTAGTCAAGGTCAGGGTTAGGTTAGCGCTGGATTTCACAGTGACTTTGGTGATGAGGACTTTGCTTCTGTCCCTCCTGAGTAGTCAGATAGTGACAAGAAAACCTTAACTGCTCTTTTGTGTGACTTCGAAGAAGTTAGCCAACATAAAAGAGAAGAAGAAAGTGCTAAGGCTGTCACATCCACCCAGCCGGTACCCTATTTGGCATACCTGAGTGTGTGATCCACAGTCCACAAGATCCAGTAGTTATTGAAATCATCCTCCCACATTCACAACAATATAATCAAGAACATGACTAAATCAATGTTAACAATATTATTCAAATGAATCATAGATAAGTATCGAGAAAATCATCAGAGTGCGGAAAAGATATCAATAGATATATAAATCAAAAGTAGAGTGAGGTGGAATCTCACTCCACGAGTACAGCGGAATGTAGTTCAAAAATCAAATGGGATTACAACCCATTCTAAAGACAGGAAAGAAAGATATAATCTAACTAATCTAGAGTCTTTTCTACTTTATAAAGGATGTCCTCATAAACGTAGACTTTATGCTCAGACGCTCCCACTCCACAGTAGGGCTAATCCTGATAATAAGAGAGACCACTTGAGGTATCCTCATAGTAATCTTCGTAATCGCCAACACTTTGCGTATGGTACGCTTCTTCATCTTGCGCTTCCTCATATTGCGCTTCATAGCCATCAAAACCTGTAGAATAGTCTAACAAAAGATATTGTAACAAAAGGAGTGAGTTTCAAAAGAAACTCAGCAAGGCAAGTTATTCCATAATAGCATAAACAACATAGTATCACAAACAAAGCAATAAATGATATGATATGAGACAACAATGCATGTATGAGTCTAACTCTATGTATGCTGGTCTCTATAGGCAGACATGCTTTAAGTCATAGCACCATACTTCTTTCGGTAGGTCTCATCACTCAACGCCGGTTGGTAGTGGGTCCTTCATCCATCTTGGACAATCCATGGTTAGGGGTTAAGTCACCTCTCTCTCACATCACCGTTTGGTCTAAGTATTGGCGCATGTCAAGGTAAAGCCTAGCCCAATGCAAGTCTTCTACTTAGTCATATCAACTCAGATCCAGATATGTCCATTCCTCCCCTCTCGGGATCCTTTCCGGTATCCTTCACACTAGAGTTAGCGTATCTGACTCTCTCAAATAAGGACTCATCAACCCTATAGGTCATCCACATATAGTAAACGAGAAGCTCTCATGTCCTCTCACGGGTTGGTTACCAGTCTTGAACGCCAATGAGCCCAAGTCTATCCATATGCAACTCTACCCACAAATGGTCCCCACAATGTGATTCATGTCCCCTCACGGATATAACTCACCGGTCTTGAGCACCCATGAATCCCCATTGCTACCACGGGTTGTTCGGTCTCAATACCCTTCCGAATCGGGTCTGATATAACAAGGGTATAACCTAGCCAAACACTGCTAGACAAGTCCTAGGTTTGAAAACCAATAATCCGGGAAAGCGTCAAAGGGCAACATTGGAAATATCCCATACTACTCCCAATGAGGTCCAAGGAAAGAAATGTCAAAAGGACATTCCCCAATCCCAAATCATACCTAAGCAATCACAATCATAATTCAGTCATATCATCCATGACAAATATCTCATCATGTGAAAGAGTATAATAAGATAAGATTAAATAAATAAGGAAACATACATGAGTAAGTATTCATACATAATCAAGTACATAAAGTAATTAAGGAAATAAGATCCTAATGTACTTGCAGCATTCATATCATAATAGAAACTAACATAACAGTAGCAAATCTAATTAGTTCCCAAATTAGAAACTAAATCTATGCAAATCTATGTTAATATGGTAACAACTTTCCTTACCTTAAATAGATCCGAGAATATTCCGGACGGACAAGAGGATGAATCCAAAGTTAGCAAATAATCCCTAGAATAGCATCACACAATCATTAGGAAGTAGTCCTAAGAGAATAAGCATGAATCGAATCAAATCCGACGAAGAAAACAGATTATGTTGTTGCGGGTTGATTAGCTGGGTAGCATTGAACAGTTGATCCAGGCAATCTGCCCAAGAGCAAATCCGAAAGTAAAAATAGAATCTTGATCCGAAACCTATGCTACACAAACCGGAATGCGACGAAACTTGGAGGGATTGTCTAACACAGTAGTCTAAGCCTAGAAAGCATAATTTAGACATCAAACCACCATTAAAACATTACTTCCTAATTTAGAACCATAGTTTCTATTTTGGTAAAAATCATAGTTTTCATTGGAAACATGCTATGGATGAAAGAGATGAACTAGAGATGATTAGATCTCATTCTAGTACTAGAACACAGTAGATCAGAGGTATGAATAATCATAGAGAAGCATCTATAATGCTAGAATGAATCAAAATAGGAAATATTATCATAGTTTAAGAAGAAATCATAAGAATCATGTTAAGAATGAATGAGATGATCTTAGCGCAAGAGAATGAAAAGAGATTGTAAAGATATGACTACAAGGTTGCAGCATCTTCATCATAATCTCAGTTCAGAGATGAGAGTGATCATAGAAAGAATAAATCATTAACATAAAAGATAGATTACTAACCTTTAATTGAAGAACAAGAGAGAGAGAGTTTGCAAGATTCCAAGATTAGGTCTTCTTCTTCACTCTTGGAGGCTTGGAGATGGTTTCCCTTCGTTCTCTAAGTGTTATGGAGGCTAGGGATACTAAAATCACGAAGTCATGGGGTATATATAGCAAGATTCTCAAAACAGAAGATTCTGTTCGAGTTCAGCAACTTTGGGTCGATTGGCTGGGTAGCATTGGCCAGTCGACCCAAGCACTCGACCCAGGCTGACAGCAAGGCCAAAAATAGGGATTTGAGGGTCTTCCACTACTCGGAATCAAACGAAACTTTAAACACATATTCTATAACATACCTAGCATGGAAAAATGGCTTTAAATCATATCCCACCAAGCTCTAAGGTCATCAACTAATCTTCTATTCATCAAGGTGCAGTCTCTTCTCTATATCCAACACTGACTTCAAGTATGGGGCATCATCTTCAATCTCCATAGGTTCGGAGTCGAACACTATATCTTCTACCAATGTGGCCCATAGTTGACTTTCACTTCAACTTCGGGTCTTCGGACCTACAATCAAAGAGTATCCGGGTTAAGGTTAGGGCCGGGTTTCACAAAGGCTCCTTCTGCGCTTCCTAAGTCTGGACCATCTAGAACTCTAAAGGCGACTGCCGAGTCCTCTAGGCAGTCCAAACAACCTATCAAGTTGATCGATGAACCTGGTTTTGTCCCCTCCTCCTTTACTAAGGAAAACCTTCCTTCGGCCATCGAATGCTTCGACTTTCCCTCTTCATACCACCTTAGAGCCCCCACTCCTGATGAGAGGGTTAATTCGATTCTTCCTGGTGAATTTTCCCTGTATATAGATACTCTGGAAAGCGGAGTTTGCTTTCCTTTCTTCAATACTTTGTTTTCTGCCATTCTAAATCATTGGGAGATTTGTCCTAGCATGCTTCTTCCCAATAGTTGGTGTCTCATCGTCAGCTTTCTGGGTTTATGTTTCGAACTTGGCATCACACCTTCTCTTCCTCTTTTTGTACATTTTCATGTCCTATCTCTTTCCCACCCTTCTGGCTGGGTTGTTCTTTCCAAGCGCAACAAAGTTGAGCTTGACTGGTCGGGCAGCATCTTGCTAGGGGAACCTGCCCTTCCAACCATAAGGGGTGGCTCAAGCGGTATTTCTTCTGCTGAGCGCCTCATTCAGACCTTAACTTTTCGACCACCTGGAAACTATACACATCATATTCTGAGGGCAACCGGGTCCCTCCACTATCCAAGGAAGACTAAGATCAAGTTAATTCCATGGTATCAAGAGATACATGGTTATAAGATGGAATACACCCCCATTCTTCAATACTGGGGGCTGGCTCAATGTGAGCTTCCTAACTGTCACGTTTCATTTTCTTGAATGTACTACAAACTTATCCAACTTTCTGACTGTTGTACTTCTTTGCAGTGCCTCCAAGAATTAATCCAGACAACCTTCGGGTGAAAGCTGCCAAGGTCGTTGTGACTGCAGAGCAACGGTCTCCTCGAGCATTGACTGCAGACCAGGTGGCCTCTATGCCTCCTCCAGACCCTTCTTATAAGGGTATAAGAAACTTGAAGCCAATAGTTGAGGCTTCGGGGAGAGGAAAAAGACTGATGGTGGAAGAGGTCAAAGTTCCCTCTCCCGTTCGAACCAAAAGGAAGCATGACTCGATCGATGCTTCTACCCCAAAAAAATCCAAAAAGAATAAAGTTCTGAGGAGGTCTTCGTTCCTCAGTGGTCATTGGTGGTGACAGACTGAGTCACGCAGGACCATGAGAAGGCTACCAAGTGGAGCTCTCTCGGCCTTATGCCTGCCGATCGTCAGGCCTTTGAAACCCTGCAAGACGACTCTCTATTTCGTCTTTCCACAAGGTATTGTTTCTCTTGATCTTTTGCTACTTGTTTTGTAATCTCTCCTAGGATTTTTGATAATTCGCCTGCCTTCTCAGGAATGTCGTGCTGAGCTTCTACCAGCACATGGAGGCCTTGAGCCGAGTTGGTCGTAGCGGCTCCTTGCTGCCGACTTGTGAAGAGAATTTGGCGAAGGCCAATTCTGAGGCGGACCGGCTGAAGAAACAACTGAAGCGTCGAAGGAGGAGAATGACAAGGTCATCAATTCTTTGAAAAAGGATCTGGACTTGTCAATCAGTCATGCTGCTGCTGCTTAACGCAAGGCTAAGAAGCAGAAAAAGCTTGCTATTGAGAGTACTGATAGACTCGAGCTTCAAGCCATAGAAATTGGGCGTCTGAAGGAGAGGGCAGTTCCCAGCAAACCCGAACATCTTTCACAAGATCTTCGGAGAGACTGCATTCGAAAGTATCTGAACAGTGTTCCCTTCAGCGATTTGATGATTCCATTCAACCTTCAAGCCTACCGAGTGGGGCAGAATGATGTCTAAAAAGCTATTCTTGAAGCTAACCCTTCCTTTGACACAACTCCCTTCCGGAGTGTTTGCCACAAAGAAGTCTTTAAGAAGCTTGAGCTGCCTTTTCCAGATTGGATATGGTAGGAAGAGGACCCTATTCCAGTGGATCCAGATGTCGAGAAGTATCTTAATGATTCGCCGCCTCTTCCCAAAGAACCTCCAAAGCCTGCCTCAGACAAGGATCCTTCGGCCGAAACTGTTAAAGAACAATAGGAAGCTATCTTCTCTTCTTTTTTTTTTTTTTTGTAAGGGTTGGCCCCCCACAGCCTATTGATAATGAAATAGACATTTGCCTCTTTCCTTCTCGAACCCTCCCAATGATTTCCATGAAGCTCTAATAATACTTGCTCAAAGAATTTCTTTCTTCCCTTTCGTAAAATAACGTTTAGGAAAAAGACAAGCTATTATGTAGATAAATTTGTACCTTAATCAAAGGTGACGCTCAGGACATCAGAGGGATACGTTCGGGAGTGTTGATTTGGTTCTTACTGAACCCTTTATGACGCTTGGCACATTTCTCCCCCAACTGCTCTCTCTTTATGACGAAGCCCAAACGTTTCCTCATATTCGCGTACAAATTGTTCTTCCCAAGGAATTGGGAATACTCTTTTATTTAATACTGGTGCGACGGTTGGTATTTGGCAGTATCCTCGTATCAGTGCATGTTTCTCCACCAGAGAAACTTAGGACAACCTTTAAGTTTTGAATTTGAAGCGTCGTTATCTCCTGACCGTTGATTCTGCATTTTTTCAGAATTTGAAACATCCCTTTTGTTTTAACCCTTAATTTACTTGGGTTTTCAACCGTCGCGTCACTCCCTGAGGCTATTTAAGTTCCTCAGGGGTGCTTCATCTTTGTCCTTGCTATCTGCAAGTCTTTCTTGTCTGCTAAATCTGCAAAGTAGTGTTTTGCCTTTGCTGCCTCTATACTCTTATCCTCTGGCAATACCTCGATCGAACCTTGAACAAGTGAGTTTCCCCTTTATTGTTCAGTTTTAGCATGAACTTCTTCTTCTTCTTCTTCCCCCTGAGTAATCTCCACAGTAGTATACTTGGGGTTTACTCATTGCAGAAGTTCCTTGTTGGATATTCCTTGCTGCATCTGTTCTTAAAAAATCTAGGGTTTTCCCTTTTCTGCTTTATTTTTGGTTGATCTCTCGTACTGACGATGTTTTCTTTTCCTTTGTAGTGCCTCCAAGAGAAAACTTGGATAATATTAGGGCGAAATCTTTCAAGAAAACTGCTCCACTGCTGACGAAGGATGTTTTATGTGATGAGATTGTTGTTGGTGAATCTTCTAAACGCGGGGAGATTGTTGTTGGTGAATCTTCTAAAGTTCAGATTCCCACAGCTTCTGCTAGTGCTTCTCCAGCCTCTCCTTCGTTGATGGAGGTTGTTCGGTCTTCCAAGGAGATGTGGCTTCCTCCGTAGCTCTTCGCATTGCCAAAACCCCTGCTGGCGCTTCGCTGGAGTCTTATTCCATGATGAAGACCGTTCGGTCTTCTAAGGAAGATATGGTTCCTCCGGTCAACGTTCGGGCTCCCGAACCTGACTCTAGTTCTTGTTTGGCATCCTCTTCCAATCCTCCAACTGTGGAGGTTTTCAAGGAGGCCGAGGGTATTGCTTCTAGGAAGCGCCCTCGGTTAAGTGATGATGTGTTCCAACCTTCCTAGTCACTGAAGAGGTCTGACTTGGTGATAGGTGTTTCTTGTGTACCAAGATGTTACGCAAGTGCACGTGTCGCAATCAAGTAATAAATGATAAGTAAAGTATCGATCCCACGGAGAATTCTATCCTTAACTTTCAATGTAAAAGTAAAACTAAATTAAACAAGATTAAAAAGATTGATTTGTGATTGACTAACTAAATGACCAAATGACAGGTAATTAAACTAAAGAACTAAAATGGAGATTGAGCAATAGAAGGAACTTAGTGAGTGAAAAGAGTGTTGGGAATCAAGTTTCCCTTCCCCTAAATTTTATAATGCAAATACTAATGTAATACTACAACCCCAAAATATATCAAGAACCTGGAATGAATGGCTGTCACATCCTCCCAGCCGGTACCCTATCTGGCATACCCGAGAGTGTGATCCACAGCCCGAAGATCAGGTATCGAGTAATCAACCTCCCACATAAACAATAACATAATCATGAACAATCATAATAGAAGTGCGGAAGATAAACCATAGATCCAATAAGGAAAGAATGAATCATAAATAAATCAGAATACTAGATATAATCAGAGTGTCAAAACAGATAAGTAAAGTGAGGCAAAAATCCCACTCTACAACCAGCGGAAAAGTAGTTCTAAAAGAGAATAAACTAGACAAAATCTAATCCCAGTAGCAAGTACAATGGGTAACTAAATTGTTCTCCACTTTATAGACAACATCCTTATAAGTGTAAATCTCATAAATGGCACAAGGACGCTTCCACTCAATGGTCGGACTAAGCATCGTACGGAGCATAACCACTCGCGGGATCTTCGATTGTAATTGTGGTAACCGCAATCACCTTCCCGGAGATATGCCTCTTCGCCTTGCGCTTCTTCGTAGGGACCGTCATAATACTCGGCACACTGCGGGAATAGTCTAACAAACATTGTACAATAAAGGAATGAGTTTCAAAGAAACTCAGTAAGGCAGTTAAATCCATAATAACATAAATGGCAGGATTTCAGAACAAACATAAATGCAATATGATATGCGACAAGCAATGAATGAATGAATCTAACTCTATGTATGCTGGTCTCTATTGGCAGACATGCTTTAAGTCATAGCACCATACATCTTTAGGAAGGTCTCAATCACTCATCATCAGTTGGTAATGGGTCCGGCATCCCTCGGGACATTCCATGGCTGGGGGTTAAGTCACCACTCTCTCACATCACCATTGGTCTAAGTACCGGCGCATGTCAGGGTAAAACCTAGCCAAATGCAAGTCTTCTACTTAGTTACATCAAGTCAGATCCAGATACATCCATTCCTCGTCCCTGACGATCCTTTCCGGTATCCTTCACACTAGAGTTCTCATAGTCCCTGACTACGGACTCATCAACCCTATTGATCATCCACATATGGTAAACGGGAAGCTCTCACGTCCTCTCACGGGTTGGTTACCGGTCTTAAGCGCCCGTGAGCCCAAGTCTAACCATATGCAACCCTACCAATAAATGGCCCCCACAATGTGATTCCTGTCCTCTCACGGGTTGGTTACCGGTCTTGAGCACCCATGAATCCCCATTGCTACCACGGGTCGTTCGGTCTCAATACCCCTCCGATTAGGGTCTGACATAACAGGACATCCTAGCCAAACACTACTAGACAATCCTAGATATGTCATCCAACAGTTTAGGAAGGTGTCCAGAGGGCATCTCCGGAAACATCCCATAATATTCCCGTAAAAATCCAAGGACAGAAGTGTCAAAAGGACACCTCTCCTTTCCAAACCATACTTAAGCATACACATGCATCAATTCATATCATCACATATATGGTAACTTCATATATGGAAAGAAATCAATAATTACAATCACTTTGTATATAATTGGTAAGTAAATCATACATGAGTCAATTCAATATGAATAAGTAATGCTACTGTAATCAAAGTTATGCAACAGTAGTATATCATTGTAAGAATCTAATTTAGGAAACAACTCAATGATATTCAAAAATAGAAACTAGATTCATGCTATCTATGTAATTAAGGAAATAACCATCCTTACCTTTTATAACTCGCAAAGGAATCCTAAGAAATCAAGTAAGATCTTGGCAAACTTGAGAAGAAGGTCCTAAACAAGTGTATACAACATATTAGGAAAGATCCCTAACAGAAAAGATACCAAAACATCCAACACAGACCAATTCTGGAGTTGCTGTACTCATTGGTCGAGTGGATTGACCAATCAGTCGACCAATGCAGACAGTAGCCTAAAAAAACAGAGTTTTAAGATATGAAATCCGAATTTGGTGGTTCAAAAGGGTACTAATCAAGGGGTAAACTACATCAGTAGTATTCTAACAAATAGGGGACCTCAAAACATTAATCCAAACAAGACATCAAGATCCAAATTAGGAAACAAAAAGTTACCATAATTAGATCAACCATGGATCTTGATGAATTCAAAATAGAAATCAAAGACAAGAACAATAGGAAGATGGATCATTGCTTCAGGTAAAGGTATCATGAAAAGCATACTTAGATCTTCAAGGAAATAGGCTTAAAAGCATAAATCTAAATAAGGAAACAAAACCTACCATATATGTAACTATCATGATTCATGAAGAACACATAGTATGGTAGAAGAGAACAACTAGAGATTGATAGATCATGGATCATGAAAAGGAAACACAGCAATTAACTACTAACATGATCAATATAGAAGATCCAAGGAGATCAGAATTCAAATCAGAAGTTTAACAAAGATTAGATCATGGTTTGATCATGATTCCTTCAAAAGCTTGCAATGATCATGGTTAAGATCATTGTTCTAGCCTTTAATCCTTAGGATGATCATGAGAGACAAGTCCAGAGATGTTTGCAACAGAGAATGCAGCATCTCCTCTACTGTCTCAACTCAAAAAGGAAAGAAAATAAGAGATAGAGGAGAAGAAGAGAGTGTAGACATACATTTTGATGAAAAGGAAGAGTTTTGACGAAGATCCGTCAAGAAAATCACCAAGGATGCAAGGGAGATGACTTGCAGAGGTCTTTGGTTCGTTCCAAAGAGTTAGGAGGCAGCAAATACGAAGTAGACTCGAGGTTGGACTTAAATAGAGCAAGAAAAACCTAATTGCCAAAGACAGCACTCATTGGTCGAGTGGATTGGTCGACTGGTCCAGTCGACCAATCAGTCGACCAATGCTGACAGCAATTCCAAAACAGGGAATTGAAGACCTAGATCAAATCCAATCCTAAAGGGGTTTTGCACACATGTCAAGTGACTTACCTAATAGGTAGAAATGCCTTCAAACCAAGATAGAGAGCACTCCAAGTCCAACAACTAATCCGATCTTCATCAAGATTTAGTTTCCATAAATAGAACTTCATCAACAACTCTCATGGATTCAAAGCCAGACACCAAGTCCTCCATTGGGATGGCCCAAAGTTGACTTCTTACTTTACTTCGGGTCATCGGACCTACAAATAACAAGGTTTTCGGGTCAAGGTTAGGGCTGGGTTTTACAATGGCAATATGGTATTTTCCAATACACATATGCTTAGCATCCTAATTCAACATCTGCATATTCCTATGAAGAATTGAAATCTGAATGCAATTTAAACCCAATCCCAATCATGGCAATATGAGGTAATTGGGTATTCCTACCCAACCTACTACTTAACACAAACTAATTAAAGATTATGCTAACTCACACAATTCAACAAGCATCTAGACTGCATTAACTTTCCAGTTAACTCAATCATAGCAATTGTTCATGAAAGATTCATCAAGAACCGAAATTAATCAATATATATCATGCTGAATTCATTGACAAAAGGTTGTATTGCAGTAAAACTAAAGAACACATGATAGTTACATCTCAAAATTCAGGTTTAGATACTACTATCATCCCAACACAACACAAGTTTAGCCCATAACAGACATTAAAAACACAGCAGTAGTTATAGTTAACATTAAGCTAGAAGATGAGAAGATAAAGTTATAAAAATGAAAAGAAACTAAAGCTTCAATACTTCCACAAGAGCTCTAGCCTTCTTCTCCAGCTAATCATCTTCTCCAGCAGCCTTCCCTTGCTTTCGCACGAGTAAGTTCTGCCTCCCCTTGCTTCTCAGCCGTGTCCTCTCTTTCTTAGCCGTGTATTCCAATCTCTCTCCTTTTTTTCCTTGTCCACGTTTTTGGCTCCTTTTCTTCTCTTTTGTTCCCTTCTTCTCCCCCAAAGTCCTAGGTTAAAATTGGCTTGTAGGATTAGAACATTTTCCTTTGATATCAACAGCTGAGATCTTTCATGGAGTGACATGAAGAAAGTCCATCAAGTTAGCCCTTTTTAGTCATTCCCACTTGAATTGGATCTAAGAATATTCTGCTCTGTATTGCTGCAGCAAACTTTACAACAAAGTTAGAGGACAGATTCTTCTTCTATTTTGGATCTTCACCTACATTTTTCAAGAGAAAGAGGATTAATCAAATTCATCCATTAATCTGAAGAGAAATTCATTTAAGAGTGACAATAATGACCTATACAAGATGCAACATGTTAAGACTCAATAAGACAAAATCTAATGACTACTAACACTAAAACAAAGATAAAAATACTCCTAAATCAAGCCATCTCAAGTATAAAGTTACCAATCTTAACTGTATTTCATAGAGTTATCAACAGGCGATTTTGACAAGGCACTAGAATGGTGCACTTCTGTCTAGATGCCTGCCGAGAGCAGAGCCTTCTCTACTGTCTCGGATAGGGATTTTATAAAGTCCCTGGTGATGTAAGTTTCTCTTCATTGCCTTTCGTTCTAAAGATTTTTTTCTCTTGAGTTGTTGTAGGAGCCTTGTTGGTAATTTCCACAATCAAGTGGAAGCAGCTTTTAGACACAGTAGACTGAGTGATGAGCTTTCCAAACTTTGGGAAGAATCCAAAGCCAAGGATGCTAAGATTGCTCGTCTTGGAAATAATGCTTGGGAGGTTGCCCGAGTGAAGAATTCCGAAAATGAGCGTCTTCGTTCAGATTTGGACGGTGCCAGGGAGAAAATCCAAAAGCTGGAGCGGGAAGTTGAAAAGCTTTCAGCAGGGGTGAAAGGGTCTGGAGCTGTATCAACACCACAAAGGCAAGTTGCTACCCTTTTTCCCGAATCCCTTCCGACTGATGTTCGCAGGGCTTGCATCTTCAAATATTTGCAAAGTAAGCCTTTTGTTGACATGCTAAATGCTTATAACTTGCAGGCATATCGGGACAGTGAGAACAAGGTATGGGAATCGATACTAAGGAGAAATCCTTATTTCAACACAACTCCCCACCACCCAAATTGTCATCCCGAAGTGTTTGCAAAGCTGGGACTTTTTCTTCCTGCTTGGGCCAAGGACGTGGTGGACCTCCCTTCTCAAGATCCGGATATATTGCATCATCTTGATGACTCTCCTCCTTTGTCTCCTCTGAAAGGATTCATCTATGAAGAGCTTGCCTTGAATGCAGGTTTGATCAAAGGCCAGGCCTCTTCAGAAAAAGCTGGATAAAGAGTATGGAATTGCAGAGGATTTTGTAGGTTGGAGTTTACAGAATTCTTCACAATCCCCGAGGAAGAGAACCAAATGATGAGAGGACCCATGTTTCCATGGCCAATAGCCATCATATGTCTTCCCGTCTCTGTTCTTCTTGACTCTATGTTGCTTCTGACAAAGTTGCTTTGATCCTGTTTTGGAGTTCTTCACGATCACCGATGATGATTTTCCTTCTTGACCGAACGAAGATTGTATCCCAACACTCGTTATCTCATATGTATATTTGATGTAAAGGTTGGGCCCTTCTGGTCATTTAAAGGAATAAAGAATTAACTTCATCTTTGAACTTTTTCAGTCGCTTGAGTCTCTATTGTAGTAGGTCTTAGTTGTTTTAAAACAATGCCTTTACTTAGGAATTTCTATAGAAATTCAATAAGTTTGAGAAGGACTCACTTGGGTTTAAACCGATGCCTTTACTTAAGGATTTTCGGAGAAATTCAATAAGTTTAAGAAGGACTCACTCGGGTTTTAAACTGACGCCTTGTAGAAGGTCCCACACGGGTTTTAAACCGATGCCTTTACTTAAGGATTTCGGGAGAAATTCAATAAGTTTGAGAAGGACTCACTCGGGTTTTAAACCAACGCCTTGTAGAGGGTCCCACACGGGTTTTAAACCGATGCCTTTACTTAAGGATTTCCAGAGAAATTCAATATGTTTGAGAAGGATTCACTCGGGTTTTAAACCAACGCTTTGTAAAAGGTCCCACACAGGTTTTTAACCGATGCCTTCTGATTTTGTCATTGGATCTGATCTTGAGTGTTGTGTGTTGCCCCCAATCAAAAGATAGTGTGTTGAAAACTGAGAATTGTATTGATTGAGTTGAATACTGTTACATCATGAATGAAAATGATAATCTTCTCAAGGATAATATTTTGTCAAGTGTCTAGCATTCCACGAACGATCCAGTTCTTTATTTCTTGTCATGTTCTTCAGCTTATATGCTCCTGAACCGACCGGTTTAATAACCATATATGGGCCTTCCCATGAAGGGTCCAATTTCCTCTGGTGGTGTGGGTCTAAAGCTAAGGTATTCCTTAATACCAAGTCTCCCGCTAGGTATCGACGACTCTTCACTCGGGAATTATAATGTGACGCTATCCTTCTTTGATAATGTTGAGTTTGTGCTGTTGCTTTTGCACAAACTTCATCTAATAAGTCAAGGCTATCTAGCAATCATTGTTCGTTTGCTTTTTCCTCGAACTCTCATTCCCGTAGTGTTCTAGCCATTATCTTAACAGGTGCCAATGCTTCAGATCCATAGGCCAGTTTAGAAGGAGTTTCTCCTGTGGGAGTTTGAACCATAGTTCGGTAGGCCCACAGAACGTTGTGCAATTTCTCAACCCATAAAGCTTTATCAGCTTCGAGTCTCTTCTTTATCCCCTCAAGTAATGTTCGGTTTGTAACCTCCACTTGGCCGTTGCTTTGGGGGTATATCACTGATGACATACGATGCTTCGATCAGATATGTACTTCAAAATTGTTCAAATTGTGGATTATCGAATTGTGTGCCATGATCTGTCACGAGTATTTTTGGCATCCCGAACCGATAAATGATAGACTCTAGCACGAACTTCTTCACCTTTCTTTCAGTGATGGTCGCCAAAGCACTAGCCTCAACCCATTTGGTGAAGTAATCAATCACTACTATTAGATATTCTCTTCCGCCGGATGCCTTGGTGAATTTTCCCATGATATCAATTCCCCACATCGCAAAAGGGATGGGGTCTAAAATCGAAGTCAAGGTTTCAGCTGGTCTTTTAGATACCGTAGCATGGATTTGGCAATTGCTACACCGACGAACATATTCCATAGCAGCTTGTTGAAGCCTAGGCCAATACAGACCGAGCCTTAAAATTTTGTGGGCCAAGGCCCGACCTCCCATGTGAGCCCCACAAATTCCTTCATGAACCTCTGCCAGAGCTATTTCAGATCCTTCGGGACCCAAGCATCTTAAGAGGGGTCCAGTATAGGATCTTCTTGATAGCCTTCAATTCTGTATTGTGAGTTGTGCTGCCCGTACCTTGATTAATCTCGCCTCTTTCGAATCTTCTGGCAACTTGTCATCTCTCAAATATTCCACGATCAGATCCATCCAGCATCGTTCAGCTTCAATATAGGATATCTCTTTTTCCTGATTGCTTGGGAATGTTACTTTCTCTATATAGACCGAAGGGTCTAAATTATTTTCTTTGGCATTAGCTAGTCTTGATAGCTCATCTGCCATTATATTTTCTTTTCTTGGGATCTGACATACTTTCAGATTCCTGAATTCTTTCTGCAATGCTTGCATAATCTCTTGATATTTTTGTAACCGGGGTTCTTTGACACCATACTCCCCTTGTACTTAATTGACAATAAGCTGCGAGTCACTAAAAATAGTTACCTCTGCTATCGCCAATGCTTTTGACAAGCGAAGTCCAGCTATTAGAGCCTCGTATTCCGCTTCATTGTTACTTTGCTTTGAAGGCGAATCTTAATGCATATAGAATAATAAAACCCGCGGGCTTTTCAAAAGAATTCCAGTCCTTGCTCCTTGTTTATTGCTCGAGCCATCTACGTATACCTCCCACATGGTCGGAATACTAGGCTCGACAATCTCCTCAATTGGTGTAGTAATTTCTACTACAAAGTCGGCCAATGCTTGGGCCTTAATTGCCGTTCGAGGCTTAAAGCTTACTTGGAATTCGCTAAGCTCGACCGACCAAGCCACCATTCTTCTAGACAAATTAGGTTTACAAAGAACTTTACTAAGAGGAAAAGTTGTAAATACCTCGATTGGATGAACTTGAAAGTATGGCCATAGTTTTCTGGCTGCTATCATAAGAGCCAAGGCCTGCTTTTTGATATGGGAATACCGTGTTTCCCCATCAAGTAGTACATGGCTGACATAATAGATTGGCCAGTGCTTCTTATCTTTTTCCCAAACAAGCACCGCGCTTACTGCCGAGGGGGATGTTGCTAAATATAGTTGCAAAATTTCTCCCTTTTCCGGTCGGGACAGTAGCAGCAGTCTTCCCAGTGTTTCCTTCAGATCTTCGAACGCCTTTTGACATTCTTCAATCCATTTCGCCTCCTTACTGCCCCTCAAATCTTTGAGTGCTTTGGAAAAAGGTAGGCACTTTTCTCCCAACTGTGAGATGAACCAGTTCAATGCGACTACTCTTCCCGTTAAGCATTGCACATCTCGAATAGTCTTGGGCGCTTCCATGTCCTATCAAAGCCTGTATTTTGGCCGGATTAGCCTCAATACCTCTTTGTGACACCATAAAGCCCAGGAACTTGCCCGACGAGACTTCGAAGGTGCACTTTTCCGGATTCAGCTTCATTTGGTATTTCCGTAGTACTGAAAATATCTCCGCTAAATCCTCAATGTGTTTTGACCTTGCAGTTCTCTTCACTAGCATATCATCAATATATGCTTCCACGTTTTTCCCAATCAAGTCTTTAAAAATCTTGTTGACAGCTCTCTGATAAGTAGCCCTTGCATTTTTCAGGCCGAACGGCATGACTTTGTAGTAGAAGCTTTCACAATTGGTCATGAAAGCAGTAAACTTTTCATCCTCCTTGTTCATGAGTATCTGGTTGTATCTTGAGTATGCATCCATGAAACTCAATGTTTCATATCCTGCTATGGCATCTATCAACAGATCTATCCTAGGCAACGAATAACAATCTTTTGGGTAAGCCTTGTTCAGATCTGTGTAATCTGTACACATTCTCCACTTTCCATTTGCCTTTTTGACCATCACCACGCTGGCGAACCAGACTGGGCATTCTATGGGTTCAATGAAACCAGAGTTCTTCAATTTTTCAACCTCACCCCAAACGGCTTCGTGCTTTTCAATGGAGAAATTTCTCCTCTTTTGAATTACCCATTTTACCTTTAGATCTATCCAAAGTTTATGCTCTGCAACCTGCCGATCAATTCCCGGCATATCCTCTGCAGACCATGCGAACACATCGTTGTTTTGCTGAAGAAAAGACTTCAATTCCTTCTTGAATTCTTCCAGCTGCTCAGATCCGATATAAGTAATTCTTTTTTCATTATTGGGATACAGCTGGATTTGTTCCAACTTCTTGACTAGCTCGGACCTTTGCATCTCTGCCTCATCCCGATCGTCTCGTATTTCTATTGGTAACACAGTTACCTTCCTCGGGCCCTTCTTATCCTTCAAATATGCTACATAGCACTGTCGAGAGATTCTTTGGTCAGAAGAAACCTGACCAATTCCCATTTCTGTCGGGAATTTTATCTTCAGGTGCTTCGTTGAAACTATAGCACCTAACTTTGATAAGGATGGTCTTCTGAGAATGATGTTGTAAGTTGGAAGTTCTAGAACAACCAAAAAGTTTACCCAAACAGTAGCCTCTTTAGGGAAGCTTCCAATTGACAAATCTAATTGTACTGATCCTTCTAATATTGCGGACGATCCCGCAAAGCCATATAGATGTGTGGATGATGGCTCCATCAAGTCTTCATCCACTTTAAGCTTTTGATAAGCTGCATAAGATAAAAGGTCTGCAGCAGACCCGGTGTCAACTAACACTCTATGTACTTCTCGGCGTTCAATCTCTACCTTGATGACTATAGCATCATCATGAGGTCAATAGACGCCTCTTTCATCTTCTTCACCGAAGGTGATCAAACCCTCACCATTCGGCCTTTTCCGCTTCTGTGTTTCTCCGATTCCAACAAACTTGGATTTGGCTTTCAGCTTCAGGAGTGACTCAGGTTCGACACCTCCAAATGTTGTTAGTATGGGTGACCGAGTGGCACCGATCACTTACTTACCTTTCTTAGATTTTGGAGCCTCTGTCGGTCGTTCTGGACTAACCGAACGTTCCCTCTTGTTACCTATGTCTCACGGTTCCGTTCGTCTTCTTCTGACAAAATTGGACAAGTGTCCTTGAGATATCAATCTTTCAATATCCGCCTTTAAATGCCTGCAATCATTAGTATAATGACCGTAATCCTTGTGGAAACGACAATACCTCTCTCTATCTTGCTCCCCAGGCTTCGTGGGAAGCTTTGGTTGCCATTTCAAGATATTATGTCTATTAATAATGTTTAAGATATCAGCCTGAGGAGTATTTAATGGAGTATACTCACTTTTGCTAGGAGATCTTTGTTGCCATGCCTGACGAGGCTTTCCAACTCGATCATGAACATTCTGCTTCGGCCTCTGCTTGTTCTCAGGGGCCTTCTGTTCTTTTACAGAGGCTTTATTGTCCTCCTGGTGTGCATCCAGGATCTCTGTCACCTCTGCCTGCTTCTGACACCTTTGCACCAGTTCAGCATAGGTGGTAGGCATGTCTTGAAGTAGTAACTCCAAGAGTCGCTGGTTAGTGAGTCCAGTGAACAAAGCAGTTTTAGCTACCTGTTCATCTAGATTCTCTATCTCCATTGTGACCCTGTTAAATCTTTTTAGATATTCCCGAATCAATTCACTTTTCCCTTGTCTGATAGTAAACAAGGTCTCCTCGGTCTTTTTGATCTGGATTCCACTTTGGAATCGTCCAATGAATTTTTGCACCAACTCTTCAAAGTCCACGATTCTTCCCGATGGGAGATTTGAAAACCATTTATGTGCTACTCTAGTTAAAGATGAACCGAATACCCTGCAAAGGATTTCATCTGAATTACCCGCAACAGCCATAGTCTGCTGGTAGTAACTGATATGAGCGATGGGATCTCCCGAACCATCGAACGTGGAAAAGGTTGGCAACCAGAAATTATGAGGAAATTGATATCCATCTATGGCCTCGGCAAAGGGAGTCTTTCGAATAACCGAATAAATATCATCAATTATTCTCCCTCTCGCCAATTGTCCAAGTTTTTGATTGATATTGGCCAATTCTTGACCAATACGTGTTGATCGATCACTGACGACACGATCATTTTCCGGAACCGCGCGCCTGTCAGTTGGTGAGTGAGTTCGCACTCCTGCACCCAACCTTGTTGTTGAATCAGTTGTGCTTCCTTGCGGTCCTTCAAACCGCTAGTCTCTCCTAGGGAGTTCTCTAGTTCTCCTAGGTTCTCCTTCTTGCCTCCGGGCACCTTCCCGAAAATTCTGACTGACATTCTGGTCATCGATCAGTCTTTGCTCCCTCCGTGGAGAACGTCGTGGCGGGAGTGAAGCCAATACTTCCTCCCATTGTACCACGCGCCTCCCCGCATCATGTTGATTAGGTGCTTGTGGTGCCACCACTTTCTTGGTCAATGTACAGAGCGCTTGACTCACCTCCAAAAGATGGAGTTTCAGTTGATCTAGTTGATACTGGAGTGGATCGGGAGGATTATTGTGAAACCCGACCCTAACTTTCACCCGGATACTCTTTGATTGTAGGTCCAAAGACCCGAAGTAGAAGTGAAAGTCAACTGTGGGCCATATTGGTAGATGATATAGTGTTCGACTCCGAACCTATGGAGATTGAAGATAATGCCCCATACTTGAAGTTAGTGTTGGATATAGAGAGGAGACTGCACCTTGATGAAGAGAAGATTAGTTGATGACCTTAGAGCTTGGTGGGATATGATTTAAAGCCATTTTTCCATGCTAGGTATGTCATAGAATATGTGTTTAAAGTTTCGTTTGATTCCGAGTAGTGGAAGACCCTCAAATCCCTATTTTTGGCTTTGCTGTCAGCCTGGGTCGAGTGCTTGGTTCGAGTGCTCAATGCTACCCAGCCAATCGACCCAGTGTTGCTGAACTCGAACAGAATTTTCTGTTTTGAGAATCTTGCTATATATACCCCATGACTTCATGATTTTAGTATCCCTAGCCTCCATAACACCTAGAGAACGAAGGGAAACCATCTCCAAGCCTCCAAGAGTGAAGAAGAAGACCTAATCTTGCAACCTTGCAAACTCTCTCTCTTGTTCTTCAATTAAAGGTTAGTAATCTATCTTTTATGTTAATGATTGATTCTTTCTATGATCACTCTCATCTCTGAACTGAGATTATGATGAAGATGCTGCAACCTTGTAGTCATATCTTTACAATCTCTTTTCATTCTCTTGTACTATGATCATCTAATTCATTCTTAACATGATTCTTATGATTTCTTCTTAAACTATGATAATATTTCCTATTTTGATTCATTCTAGCATTATAGATGCTTCTCTATGATTATTCATACCTCTGATCTACTATGTTCTTGTACTAGAATGAGATCTAACCATCTCTAGTTCATCTCTTTCATTCATAGCATGTTTCCAATGAAAACTATGTTTTTTACCAAAATAGAAACTATGGTTCTAAATTAGGAAGTAATGTTTTAATGGTGGTTTGATGTCTAAATTATGCTTTCTAGGCTTAGACTACTGTGTTAGACAATCCCTCCAAGTTTCGTCGCATTCCGGTTTGTGTAGCATAGGTTTCGGATCAAGATACCCTTTTTATTTTCGGATTTGCCCTTAGGCAGACTGCCTGGGTCCACTGGCCAATGCTACCCGCACCAATCAACCCGCAACAATGAGAATCTGTTTTCTTCGTCCGATTTGATTCGAATCATGCTTATTCTTTTAGGACTACTTCCTAATGATTGTGTGATGCTATTTTAGGGATTATTTGCTAACTTTGGATTCATCCTCTTGTTCGTCCGGAATATTCTCGGATCTATTTAAGGTAAGGAAGTTGTTACCATATTAACATAGATTTGCATAGATTTAGTTTCTAATTTGGGAACTACTTAGATTTGCTATTGTTATGTTAGTTTCTATTATGATATGAATGTTGCAAGTACATTAGGATCTTATTTCTTTATTTACTTTATGTACTTGATTATGTATGAATACTTACTCATGTATGTTTCCTTATTTATTTAATCTTGTCTTATTATACTCTTTTATATGATGTGATATTTGTCGTGGATGATATGACTGAATTATGATTGTGATTGCTTAGGTGTGATTTGGGATTGGGGAATGTCCTTTTGACATTTCTGTCCTTGGACCTCATTGGGAGTAGTATGGGATATTTCCAATGTTGCCCTTTGACGCTTTCCCGGATTATTGGTTTTCATACCTAGGATTTGTCTAGCAGTGTTTGGCTAGGTTATACCCCTGTTATATCAGACACGAATCGGAAGGGTATTGAGACCGAATGACCCGTGGTAGCAATGGGGATTCATGGTTGCTCAAGACCGATGAGTTATATCCATGAGGGGACATGAATCACATTGTGGGGACCATTTGTGGGTAGAGTTGCATATGGATAGACTTGGGCTCATGGGCGTTCAAGACCGGTAACCAACCCGTGAGAGGACATGAGAGCTTCCCGTTTACTATATGTGGATGACCTATAGGGTTGATGAGTCCGTATTTGAGAGAGTCGGATACGCTGACTCTAGTGTGAAGGATACCGGAAAGGATCCCGAGAGGGGAGGAATGGACGTATCTGGATCTGAGTTGATATGACTAAGTAGAAGACTTGCATTGGGCTAGGCTTTACCTTGACATGCGCCAATACTTAGACCAAACGGTGATGTGAGAGAGAGGTGACTTAACCCCTAACCATGGATTGTCCGAGATGGATGAAAGACCCACTACCAACCGGCGTTGTGTGATCAGACCTACCCAAAGAAGTATGGTGCTATGACTTAAAGCATGTCTGCCTATAGAGACCAGCATACATAGAGTTAGACTCATACATACATTGTTGCCTCATATCATATCATCTTATGCTTTGTTTGTGATACTATGTTATTTATGCTATTATGGAATAACTTGCCTTGCTGAGTTTCTTTGAAACTCATTCCTTTTTGTACAATATCTTTTGTTAGACTATTCTACAGGATTTGATGGCTATAAAGCGAAATATGAGGAAGCGCAAGATGAAGAAGCGTACCATACGCAAAGTGCTAGCGACTACGAAGATTACTGTGAGGATCCCTCGAGTGGTCTCTCTTGTTACCAGGATTAGCCCTACTGTGGAGTGGGAGCGTTTGAGCATCATCGATGAAGTCTATGTCTAAGAGGACATCCTTTATAAAGTAGAAAAGACTCTAGTTTAGATTATATCTTTCTTTCTTGTCTTTAGAATCGGTTGTAATCCCATTTGATTTTCGAACTACATTCCGCTGTACTCGTGGAGTGAGATTCCGCCTCACTCTACTTTTTGATTTATATATCTATTGGTATCTTTTCCGCACTCTGATGAATATCTCGTTACTTTACCTTGATTCATTTGAATAATATTGTTAACATTGATTTAGTCTTGTTCTTGATTATATTGTTGTGAATGTGGGAGGTTGATTTCTCTAACTACTGGATCTTGTGGACTGTGGATCACACACTCGGGTATGCCAGATAGGGTACCGGCTGGGTGGATGTGACAATTATTACCTCCCTGACCACCATCTTCTCGTACCTCAAGAGGTCGACTTCCCTCAGGGATATCCGGATTATTTGCTCCGGTTAGTTTAATGCTAGCTTCTCGCTGGGCCGCTGCAGCTGCTGCTACTAATCTAGTAACCATGGCTTTTTGAAGCGATTCCCACAGATGGCGCCAAATGATGCGTCCAAAATCTGCTTAGCCCTTAGATCTCCTATAGATGACCTGCAAAAACGAACTCAGATGTGGCCTGACCGCTGGGGTCGGGAGTCCACCTCTGAAGGCTATGTCAGTTGATGAACTGATCATAAACGGCTCTGCTTGAGCACAGAGCTAAAGAATGAATGATGAGAATACAATTCATGTAAAATTCGGCCTTATCTTAACCCTGACCCGGCCTGGATTTTATACTGTTGTAGGTCCGAAGACCCAAAGTGGAGGTAGAAGAGACTTGTGGGCCCTCTTAGTTGAAGATTCGATGCTTGATCCAGAGCCTATGGACATTGACAATGATGCCCCTTACTTGAGCACATTGTCAGTGTTTAGTGAAAATCTGCGCATCGAAGAAGATTGAATTAGTTGAAGCACCTATTGAACCCCCGTGCTCAATCCGAAGGTAATTCTTGAAACTAGACTTGTTGATTGACTTGTAGGAGAAAACCCAACTCAATTCGGATCTGTCTGGCCTTCCACTTCCCTGTTCTAAGTTGCTGTCAAGCCTTGGTCGACTGCTTGGTCGATTGACACTCGACCACTCGACCAGCAGTAATGGATTTCGAAAATTTACAAAATTACTTCCCATTTTGCCCCTACCTTTTGGGAACTCGTGAATGAGACCTAAACTAATCATTAGCACTCCAGAGCACGAGGTTGGACACTCTCTTGGGCTTTTCTTGGTGTTTGTGAAGATCTTTGACTCCAATCATTAGTATTACACCTCAATCATCAACTCAAGGTATGATTCCTCTTATTCCTCTTCTAATCTATTCATTTTTCTATCAATTTATGATCTTAAGACCATGGTTGAAGTGCTGCAACCTTGCAAACACTTAACCATGAGTTTCCCCCTTCCAATTTCATGATTATCACCCCACTCTTGCTATGTTATGCTCCCATTAGGATTGCTTACATTTCATTGCTTTGATTCCTTTCATTTCAACCTATTCTTGATTCAAAACTGATGTGTAGATGCATGTTAAGCTTAGATTATTATGAATTCATGATTCTAACTTGATTCTTAACATTCACTTGATTGATTCCCATCATTCTTTACAATTTCAATCAATTCCAATTCGATTCTTGATATTTATCATATAGAACATAGGGCTTCGATTTGGGTATTTATAATTGGACCGTTGGATTGTCATGAAATTTAGTGTGTAGTGTCCTCATATTATTATAATCACGCTCTCCAAATTTCGTGTCGATCGGAGCACCGGAAGGTCAATTTCAGATCAAGTCTTCAATTTTGCCCATGGTTAACAAGTCTTGGTCGACTGTCAGTCGACCAAGCTAGTCAACCAAGAGATGGTAACATCCCTGTACTTGGCCGAATTGATTCGTTTGACCTCCGATTCAATTTTTTCTTCTCTGATGTTACTTGTGTGTTGTCTAGGGTACCAACATTGACTTTTGGGACTATTCTTGGTGATCATTGATTTTATTTACGACTCGATTAAGGTAAGGATGGTCGTTAACTCAAGTACATTGATTATGTAAACATGCTTATACTTTGAGAACTCAGTGGATATATTTCCTATGTGTACTCCTTAACCATGCATGACTATTATATGCATTTTATCAGTAATTGCAGGTTATATGTCATTTGGAATATCATGCTTAATTATCCTTTATGATTATATATATGATTAATCATGTTATGACATGTCTTTAATTTTATGATGAATTATTGAATTGATATGATATGATGAGATCGAACTTGTGAATGACTACGTATGACTTGGGATTGAGGAGTGTCCTTCCGACACTTCTGTCCTTGGACATCGGAGGGAATAGTATGGGATATTCTCCGAAGGTGTCCATCGACACTTTCTCGGGTTATTGGATGACATACATAGGATTGTCTAGGTGTATGGTTAGGATTATCCTTGTTGTATCAGACCCGAATTGGAAGGGTATTGAGACCGAACGACCCGTGGTAGAGTATGGTTGATGGGCGCTCAAGACCGGTAACCACTCCATGAGAGGACTTAAACCATAATGCGGATAGGGTTGCAAATGGATAGACCTGGGCACACGGGCACTCAAGACCGGTAACCAACCTGTTAGAGGACGTGAGAGCTTCCCGTTTAGCATTTGTGGATGACCAATAGGGTTGATGAGTCCGTATTCCGAGTTGGTCGGTGCCATAGGATACGCTGACTCTAGTGTGAAGGATACGGAACCGAGTTGGTCAGTGTCGTAGGGAAAGTATCCGGATCTGACATGATATGACTGAGTAGATGACTTGCATTGGGCTAGGCTTCACCGTGACATGTGCCAATACTTATACCAATGGAGATGTGAGAGAGTGGTGACTTAATCCCCAGCCATGGTTTTGATGAGGACTTTACCCAATTACTCCGGCAGACCCAAGATATCTTATATGATTGAGGGGGAGTGATAGACGACCTAAAGAAGTATGGTGCTATGGCTTAAAGCAAGTCTACCTTAGAGACTAGCATACTTAGGGTTAGAATCGTATATCATCATTGTCTCATATCATCTTGCATCATTTCGTGACTTGTATCGTATGAATTGTGTATTATGAAACGACTTGCCTTGCTGAGTTCTGTTGAACTCATTCCTTTTGTGGAATTTGTTAGATTATCCTGCAGGTGTAGAAGACTCTGATGGCGCACTCTACAACCCGAGCTATGATCCCGCATACTACCCTTCGGGTGATAACAACGATGAGAGTCAGGATTATTGTGCCGAGGAAGATTATGGTTCGTACCAGGGTTAGCCCCACCATGGTGAGGGAGCGGCCGCACTGGGTTCACTTCATCCATACTTATGAAGAAACAATCATTAGGATAGAAGAAACCTTTGCGTAGTGCCCCATTTCTCTGGATGACTGTTAAACAATTTGGATATATTATCTTTAACTCTTATGGATTTACTCTTGAGACTGGTTGTAACTAGATTTGATTAACCACTTGGGAGTGACTCCTGATCACTCTTTCCCTTTTAGGTTACTCTATGTGTAATTAATACTTGATAAATTCCGCACTCTGATTGATTATCTTTTCTTATTCACTTGATCTGTTTATTGCTTACTTTAAACATTGATTATATTGTTCATGATTATGTTATTGTATGTGGGAGGCATGGCCGCTCGATCTGGATCTTCGGGCTATGGATCACATCTCGGGTTCCAGATAGGATACCAGTTGGGTGGATGTGACAATTTAGATTGTACATATTTCTATCTCCTTCTACCTTGTGAGTAGGTGATGTCTTATATAGTGTGTACCTTCGAATCTCCTTCGTTGGATGTATTTGAGCCTTCTTCCGATAGCCGTCAGATCTTAACGAATAGATCCGTTAATGATAGATCCGTTTGAGGTTTGGCTAATAGATAACTCCTTCAATAATATGATCGTTATATGGTAGTTATCCATATGATATCGATCGGTATCTTGTGCAAATGTTGCTAACCATCTCTTTGATGATTAGTCCATTCCAATTATAGCGGATTGGGGGCGTATCTGTTGACTGAGTTAGTTTACTTCCTCCACAACCTACCTTTTGAACCCGGTCGAGTTCGGTAGCAAGTCGATTCCTTTCGTCCCGACCGGGGTCGAGGGTCGAACTAAGGATGAACCCGGTTCGATTACATTTTCTCCGTATCAGGAAGGAAGTCACATTAACTCTGCTGTAGTTTGGACCGTTGCTGTGAAACCCAGCCCAAACCTAGCCCGGGGCACCCAATTTGTTTTGGGTGAAGAAAGACTTGTTTAATGTTAGACCTTGAAGTTGGACCTTAATTTCAGTGTTACAATCCTTGAAAACCTTAGGAAGTCATGTCCGACCTTTCCCTTAGAGTAGATCCATGACCGGAAGTGATGGAAGAGGACTCTATGGGCCATCTCTGTAGAAGACATTGTATTTGACCTGAAACCCATGGATACGGTTGATGGTGCTCCATACTTGGATGCATTGTCAGTGTTAGTTAAGAATCTGCAGCCTAAAAAATATGAGCTTAGTTGGTCAACCTAGTGAACTCCCGTGCTCAATCCGAAGGTATTTCTGGAAACTAGACTTCTTGATTGATTTGTAGGAGAAAACCCCACTCAATTTGACCCCGTATAGCCCTCTGAATCCCTGTCCGAAGTTTTTGTTCTTGTTTGGTCGACTGGCCAGTCAACCATCAGTCGACCAAAGGAATACAAGCCCAAGAAAATCTGGTTTTTTGGTCATTTTGGGTTCTATTTGAAGGGGAATTCGTGGCTTAAGCCCTATTCTATTGTTGGGACTCTCTTGGGACGTGGGAAGGCTCCTCTTAGGCTCCTCCTTGGCTTGGGTGATGATCTTCTACAAGAATCATGGTCTCTCTTCTCAAATCTCTTCCCCAAGGTATGTTTTCTCTCATTCTCTCTCTAAGCTACTCTCTCCTCTTCTTTTCTTGCTGCTGAGATCATGACTAAGGTGCTGCAACCTTGCAAACACCTAGTCATGTGTTTCCCCTTTCATTTACATTAGTTCCTTTCAATTCTTGCTATTCTATGCTTCATCTTAATCCTTAGCATTGCATTTCCATGATTCCTTTCATTCCAACTTGTATTATTGATCTCAACTGATGTATAGATGTATGTTAGGTCTGATTTGTTGATGGTTTATGCTTCTAAACTACTTCTTATCACTTCCTTAGCTAATTCCCCATCATTCCTTGCAATGGTTTTCAATTCAGCCATTGGATCATGCTAATTCTTGTTGTGTGGTGTTCTTATATTGTTATAATAATTCCCTCCAAGTTTCGGATCGATCCAAGCCCTGGATGATCCATTTCGGGCCAAATTCTCTATTCAGCCCGTTACTATTCATTTTGGTCGACTGGCCAGTGGACCAGTCAGTCGATCAAAGGTAAACAGAAACTCTGTCTTTGCTCGATTTGATCCGTTTGATATCCAATTTGAGTGTTTTCTTCTCTAATGTTGCATATATGTTGTCTATGTTTCAAGTACTAAGTTGGGGACTATTCTAAGTGATCCTTGGGATTAGTTTCGACTCGATTAAGGTAAGGACAGTTATTACCATAATTACATGGATTATGTGAATATTACTTATAGATTGGAAACTTAGTATTCTCACCTTCCTTATCGTATTTCTTACAATATATGACTGCGGTAAGTACTTCAAGTACAGTAGTGCTATGTTTATCTATTCCTTTGTTATCATTGAATGTTCATTTTTGCTAATTACATATGCGATTGATCATGTTTTATTCAATATCTTCTATATGATGTGATGGAATTGGGAATATGATTGAATAGGTATAATTTGGGATTGGGGAATGTTCTGCTGACATTTCTGTCCTTGGACATCGGAGGGAATATTATGGGATGTTCTCCGAAGGTGCCCATCAATGCTCTCCCGAATTATTGGATGACACACATAGGACTTGTCTTGATGTATGGCTAGGATGTCCCTGTCGTATCAAACCCGAATCGGAAGGGCATTGAGACTGAACGACCCGTGATAGTAGTGTGGATTTGTGGGCGCTCAAGACTGGTAACCATCCCATGAAAGGACATAGATCGCATTGCGGATACCCGAAAGGGGCCATTTATTGGTAGGGTTGCAAATAGCTAGACCCATGGGTGCTCGAAGATCGATGAGTCATATCCGTGAGAGGACGTGAGAGCTTCCCGTCTACTATTTGTGGATGACCAATAGGGTTGATGAGTCCGGTGAGTAATAACCATGACTCTAGTGTGAAGGATACTAGAAAGGATTGCCCGGGGCGAGGAATGGACGTATCTGGATCTGACATTATATGACTAAGTAGATGACTTGCATTGGGTTAGGCTTTACCGTGACATGCGCCAATACTTATACCGGTGGTGATGTGAGAGAGCGGTGTTGTAAAACCCAGCCCTAACCTTGACCCGGAAACCTTGTTATTTGTAGGTCCAGTGACCCGAAGTAAAGTAAGAAGTCAGCTTTGGGCCATCCCAGTGGAGGACTTGGTGTTTGGCTTTGAATCCATGAGAGTTGATGATTGAGGTTCTATTTATGGAAACTGAATCTTGATGAAGATCGGATTAGTTGATGGACTTGGAGTGCTCTCTATCATGGTTTGAAGGCATTTCTACCTATTAGGTAAGTCACTTGATATGTGTGCAAAACCCCTTTAGGATTGGATTTGATCTGGGTCTTCAATTCCCTATTTAGGAGTTGCTCAACTGATTGGTCGACTGGACCAGTCGACCAATCCACTCGACCAATGGGTTCTGTCTTTGGCAATTAGGTCTTGCTTGCTCTATTTAAGTCCAATCTCGAGTCTACTTCGTATTTTCTGCCTCCAAACTCTTTGGAACGAACCAAAGACCTCTGCAAGTCATCTCCCTTGCATCCTTGGTATTTTCTTGACGGATCTTCGTCAAAACTCTTCCTTTTGCATCAAAGGTATGTCTACACTCTCTTCTTCTCCTCCATCTCTGTTTTTCTTTCCTTTTTGAGTTGAGACAGTAGAGGAGATGCTGCATTCTCTGTTGCAAACATCTCTGGACTTGTCTCTCATGTTCTTCCTAAGGATTAATGGCTAATGCAATGATCTTAACCATGATCATTGCAAGCTTTTGAAGGAATCATGATCAAATCATTATCTTGTCTTTGTTTATCTTTTGATTTGAATTCTGATCTTCTTAGATCTACTATATTGATCATGTTAGTAGTCAATTGCTATGTTTTCTTTTCATGATCCATGATCTATCAATCTCTAGTTGTTTCTCTTATACCATACCATGTTTTCTTCATGAATCATGATAGTTACATATATGGTAGGTTTTGTTTCTTTATTTAGATTTATGCTCTTAGGTCTATTTTCTTGAAGATCTAAATATGCCTTCCATGATATCTTTATCTGAATCAATGATTCATTCTCCTATTGTTCTTGTCTATGATTTCTATCTTGAATTCTTCAAGAACCATGATTGATCTAATTATGGTAACTTTTTGTTTCCTAATTTGTATCTTGAAGACTTGATTCGATTAGTGTTTTGAGGTCCCCTATATGTTAAGATACTACTAATGTAGTTTACCCCTTGATTAGTACCCTTTTGAACCACCAAATTCGGATTTTATATCTTAAAACTCTGATTTTGTAGACTACTGTCTTCATTGGTCGACTGGGGCAGTAGACCAATCCAATCGACCAATGAGTACAGCAACTCCAGAATTGGTCTGTTTTGGATGTTTTGGTATCTTTTCTGTTAGGGATCTTTCCTAATATGTTGTATACACTTGTTTAGGACCTCCTTCTCAAGTTTGTCAAGATCTTACTTGATTTCTTAGGATTCCTTCGCAAGTTATAAAAGGTAAGGATGGTTACTTCTTTAACAACATAAATTGCATATCTTAGTTTCTATATTTGAATCTTGTTAATTTATTTCTTTAATTAGATTCTTATAATGTTATACTACTGTGGTACTGTCTTGATATTAGTAGCATTACTTATTTATATTGAATTGACTCATGTATGATTTACTTACCAGTTATATACAAGTTGATTGTAATTATTGATTTCTTTCCATATATGAAGTTACCATATATGTGATGTTATGAATTGATGCTTGTGTATGCTTAAGTATGGTTTGGAAAGGAGAGGTGTCCTTTTGACACTTCTGTCCTTGGACTACTACGGGAATATTATGGGATGTTTCCGGAGATGCCCTCTGGACACCTTCCTAAACTGTTGGATGACATATCTAGGACTGTCTAGTAGTGTTGGGCTAGGATGTCCCGTTATGTCAGACCCTAATCGGAGGGGTATTGAGACCGAACGACCCGTGGTAGCAATGGGGATTCATGGGCGCTCAAGACCGGTAACCAACCCGTGAGAGGACAGGAATCACATTGTGGGGGCCATTTAATGGTAGGGTTGCATATGGATAGACTTGGGCTCACGGGCGCTCAAGACCGGTAACCAACCCGTGAGGGGACGTGAGAGCTTCCCGTTTACCATATGTGGATAACTAGTAGGGTTGATGAGTCCGTAGTCAGGGACTATGAGGACTCTAGTGTGAAGGATACCGGAAAGGATCGTCAGGGACGAGGAATGGACGTATCTGGATTTGACTTGATGTAACTAAGTAGAAGACTTGCATTTGGCTAGGCTTTACCCTGACATGCGCCGGTACTTAGACGAATGGTTATGTGAGAGAGTGGTGACCTATACCCCCAGCCATGGAATGTCCCGAGGGATGCCGGACCCATTACCAACTGATGATGAGTGATTGAGACTTTCCTAAAGAAGTACGGTGCTATGACTTAAAGCATGTCTGCCAATAGAGACCAGCATATATAGAGTTAGATTCATACATTCATTGTTTGTCTCATACCATATTGCTTCTATGTTTGTTTTGTAATCCTGCCATTTATGTTATTATGGATTTAACTGCCTTACTGAGTTTCTTTGAAACTCATTCCTTTATTGTACAATGTTTGTTAGACTATTCTACAGGTTTTGAATATCATGACGGCTCGTATGAAGAAGCGCAAGGAGAAGAGGCATATCTCCAGGAAGGTGATTGCGGTTACGACAATTACACTGAAGATCCCGCGAGTGGTTATGCTCCGTACGATGCTTAGTCCGACCATAGAGTGGAAGCGCCCTTGTGCCGTTTATGAGATTTATACTTATAGGGATATTGTCTATAAGATTGAAAACAATTTAGTTACCTATTGTACCTGCTATTGGGATTAGATCCTATCCTGTTTATTCTCTTTTAGAATTACTTTTCCGCTGGTTGTAGAGTGGGATTTCGCCTCACTTTACTTATCTGATTTAGACACTCTGATTATATTTCGTACTCTGATTTATATATGATTCATTCTTTCCTTATTTGGATCTATGGTTTATCTTTCGCACTTCGATTATTATTGTTCATGATTATGCTATTGTTTATGTGGGAGGTTGATTTCTCGATACCTGATCTTTGGGCTTTGGATCACACTCTTGGGTATGCCAGATAGGGTACCGGCTGGGTGGATGTGACACCTGTCACATCCTCCCAGCCGGTACCCTATCTGGCATACCTGAGTGTGCGATCCACAGCCCCGAAGACCAAGTATCGAGTAATCAACCTCCCACATAGACAATAACATACTCATGAACAATAATAATCAATGTGCAAAAGATAAACCAAAGATCCAAATAAGGAAAGAATACACCATGTATATAATCAGAGTACGAAAGATAATCAGAGTGTCTAAATCAATAAGTAAAGTGAGGCGGAATCCCACTCTACAACCAGTGGAATAGTAGTTCTAAAAGAAATGGAACAGAATGAAATCTAATCCCAATAGCAGGTACAATAGGTAACTAAATTGTTCTCAATCTTATAGACAACATCTTTGTAAGTATAAATCTCAAAAATGGCACGAGGGCGCTTCCACTCTATGGTCGGACTAAGCATCATACACAGCATAACCACCCGCGGAATCTTCAATGTAATTGTCGTAACCGCAATCACCTGCCTGGAGATATGCCTCTTCTCCCTGCGCTTCTTCATACGAGCAGTCATGATACTCAGAACCTGTAGAGTAGTCTAAGAAAACATTGTACAAAAGGAATGAGTTTCAATGAAACTCAGTAAGGCAGTTAATCCATAACAACATATATAGCAGGATTTCAAAGCAACGTAAAATGCTATATGATATGAAACACATGATGCAATATGATTCTAACTCTATGTATGCTGGTCTCTATTGGCAGACATGCTTTAAGTCATGACACCGTACTTCTTTAGGAAGGTCTCATCACACAACGCCTTTTGGTAGTGGGTCCGGCATCCCTCGGGACATTCCATGGTTGGGGGTATAGATCACCACTCTCTCACATCACCATTGGTCTAAGTACCGGCGCATGTCAGGGTCAAAGCCTAACCAGATGCAAGTCTCCTACTCAGTTACATCAAGTCAGATCCAGATACCGGAAAGCAAAATAATTTCACGCTCTTCCTTTCGGGAAGGGAGGCTTGTCGACCTATTATTGCAGCTTTCTCCAGACCTCCGGAAAAGCATCAAAAAAAGGCTCGAATGGTACGATCCCTCCGTCACCCCAGAATGAAAGGGGTGATCTCGTAGTTCTTGGTCTGTGAAGATGCATTGTTAGGTGCTCCTTTTTCCCATTGAGGCCGAACCTAAACCTGTGCTTGAGAGATAGTTGTCCATACATTGATAAGGGATGTATGGATTCTCGAGAAGAGAGGAGCCAGGGGTTCTAGGTTCTTCGACAAGATAAACTGCTAGGTAAACTGATGCAACTGCTACCTTCGCTGGCGACACTTATTATTCATGGTTAGGGTGCCTCTGTTAGCTATCTTTCTTGAACTGAAAAGGGGGGATGGTCTGAGCAGGTCGATCCACTATAGAAGGATTCACTAAAGAAGGGCCGCGCATGGGTAATAGTTGGTAGGTATGGCCCCTGGCGATCCTTTCTGGTATCCTTCACACTAGAGTCCTCATAGTCCCTGACTACGGACTCATCAACCCTATAGGTCATCCACATATGGTAAACGGGAAGCTCTCACATCCTCTCACGGGTTGGTTACCCGTCTTAAGCACCCGTGAGCCCAAGTCTAACCATATGCAACCCTACCGATAAATGGTCCCCACAATGTGATTCCTGTCCTCTCACGGATTGGTTACCGGTCTTGAGCACCCATGAATCCCCATTGCTACCATGGGTCGTTCGGTCTCAATACCCCTCCGATTAGGGTCTGACATAATGAGACATCCTAGCCAAACACTACTAGACAGTCCTAAATATGTCATCCAATAGTTTAGGAAGGTGTCCAAAGGGCATCTCCGGAAACATCCCATAATATTCCCGTAGTAGTCCAAGGACAGAAGTGTCAAAAGGACACCTCCCCTTTCCAAACCATACTTAAGCATACACAAGCATCAATCCATAACATCACATACATGGTAACTTCATATATGGAAAGAAATCAATAATAACATTCAACTTGTATAGAACTGATAAGTAAATCATACATGAGTCAATTTAATATAAACAAGTAATGCTACTGATATCAAGACAGTACAACAGTAGTATAACATTGCAAGAATCTACTTAAAGAAATAAACTAACAAGATTCAAATATAGAAACTAAGATATACAATTTATGTAGTTAAGGAAGTAACCATCCTTACCTTATATAACTCGCAAAGGAATCTTAAGAATTCAAGTAAGATCTTGACAAACTTGAGAAGAAGGTCCTAAACAAGTGTATACAACATATTAGGAAAGATCCCTGAAAGGAAAGATATCAAAACATCCAAAACAGACCAAATCTGGAGTTGCTGTACTCATTGGTTGATTGGATTGGTCTACTGTCTCAGTCGACCAACCGAGATAGTGGCCTACAAAATCAAAGTTTTGAGAATATATCTGTGAAAGCATAAAAGGAAGCTCGTAGCACTATCTTTCTAGGTGATCGACTCTGGTGATCTGTCTGGTCCCTCCTCGATTTGAGCTCCTTCTCCAGTCGTGCAAATCTTTTCTCAAAGTATACATATAGGACTCTATCCTCTCCTATCGAGCCTTTATCCTCTTTAGTGTGGAAGAAATCGATGACTGATGAGAAGCCACACCAGAAGCCTCAGAAGTCGTATGTGATGGACCTCCAATCTAGCGGAAGCATGGTGTAGGAATCTCCTCGTGTCTCGGAACCTCATCCTGACCTCGATCCTCATCTCCTTGATCATCAATATCATCCTTATCCTTCTCATCACCATCATCCTCTGTGTCATCAGCCTTGGCAATATCATCCTCATCCTCTAACCTAGCTACGTTGCGAAGCCTCTATAATGTCTGTGCTAGCCAGAATCTACCAGGGGAAATCCCGTAGATACAAAATATCCAGAATGCGGGCTAGTACCTTGGTAGTGAAGCTGATCGCTCTGCCTCCAACCGTAGACTCGATGACAACATTAGTGCTATCTGTTTAGAAAATTTTTCCTGAGAATTGAGCTAATCTCTCATAGCTTAAGACTACTCTTCTAGTCGTGTCAATCAATCTTCTATAGTGTATATGTGTGCTTCTATCCTCAAAATTTTTGAGCTGGAATAGTTTCCTCCTCATCTTCCTGAACCTCTTGATCCTGAGTCTCATCTTCATTATCCTCGTCCTCATCATCATCTTCATCCTGATCTTGAACCCCATTTGTAGTCTGGACTGTTGTCTCCTTATCCTTGTATTACCTCTGCTTGTGGCGTATGAATAGTACTCTGATCCTCATCTCTACCTCTCCTAACCCTTAAGTGTTTTCTTCGTAGTGGTTTAATGGGAATCTGAAGAGCCAGGTTGAGATTTGCATTGCATGAGTAAAGGAAGTTAAGCAATGCAATAGTTTGTGAAGAAGGGTATTTTGGTAAATTTTTGGAAAAATTTTGTTTTTGATGGAAAGTGCGAGTTGGGCATGTTAGCATGTGTACAAGAGTTGGTTTAACATGCTAAGAAGGTTGTTTGGGGGAGATCCATCGGAACCCTTGGATTTTAGAAAATTTTAGCAAGGATGAAAGTTGTGGAAGATCCTCTTGTAGAACTACTAGCCGTAGAACGTGTCCCCGACCTCCATCAGCCCTCCTACCTCCTCTAGGCATAGTGAACCTATTGAGTCAAGAGAAATTTTCAATTGGATGAGTTCTGAGCTGTTTTGAATGGAAGAGTGGCATTTTGGTAATTTTTCAAAAAAAATGTCGATTTTGTTGAAATTGTGATTCGAACATGCTAGCATGTACATAAGACTTGGATAAACATGCTGGGATGGTTTGTTTGATGAAAATCTATCAATTTTGTAGTATGGACATAAAAATTCAACAGCTTTAGAAGGAGTCCTCTTTTGGGCAAGGTTTTGTGATTTTTGGAAAGTTGGATTTTGACCAAAAAAAAGTGTGTGAGCACCTTCCTCATGTTGACACAGTCATGTAGGAATTGGTTTGGTGTCAAAATTCTTTTTGGTTTGAAAATGGGACAAGTGTTTGTAAAGTTGGGATTTTTGTAAAGTGAATAGTGAAATTGGTGCAAAGTATGGGAAATCTTTTTAGTTGAAGCTTGGCTTGTGTGGAAATTGGTTGGAGCGTGTTTCTAAACACTCCTAAACATGTTTCTAACCAATAACAGCAAGCGTTTCTCAGTTTTGAAGAAAATCATGTTGTTGGTAATGAAATTGAAAAGAAAGAGAGGTAATAATGAAGATTACCTTGTGTTGGTGACCTGATTAGTTTGTGTGAAGTTTTTGAAGCCTCTTGAGAGTCTTGGAACCTTAGGAGCCCTAGATAACCTTTTCCCCAGAATCAAACTTAAAGTTGGAAGAGTTTGAAACCAAGCAAGGTGATTTTCACTGTTTTGGCCAATTTTAAGAAAATTTGATTCAGATGCTTTGGTTGGATTTTTAATGACAAGTGTAGTTGAGTTAGGTGTGTTTGTCATATTGGAAGTGTAATTTTGAATTTGGATAAACTTTTGTGGATTTATCAGAATGGCCGGAAGAGGGAAACGTGGTGCCTCCTCTAGTCATAATGGAAGAAGAGTTACTCCTGAAGTTGGAGTGTCTTCTTGTGGTGATGAAGATCAGAACGCTCCAAATGGTCAAGGTGCTGGTAATCCATCCGGTATCCTGAAATGGTCAGCATCCATGATGTTGCAAAATTCTTGGGGAATTTGATGTAGCATCACAGTGCACAGTTCAATCAGATGATGATTGGGTTTATGGCTATGCACAACGAGATCCGTGCTGCTGCCCAGGCAAACCCTAGTCATGCTGTTGTGCCAGATACTAAAAGGTATGTGGGAACTCCTCATACCCGACTGATGGAAAGTTTCTTGAAACTGCAAATCCCGAGTTTTACTGGAGTAATGGAAGATACTCTATTCCCTAATAAGTGGCTGAGGGAATTAGAGAAAGCTTTTAGAAACTTGCAGTGCTCTGAAGCGCAGAAGATCTAGTTCGCTGAGCAAAAGCTCCATCACGAAGCTGATGCATGGTGGAACTCGACCCGTCCTATCCTTGAAGCCTTCCATGCTGATGGTATCTCTTGGGAAATATTTAAGGAAGCGTTTTGTATGAATTATTTCCCTGAGTCTGTGAAGGATGCGAAAGAGTCGGAATTCATGGCTCTTACGCAAGGTCAGTTTTATGTACTTGAGTATCAATAGAAATTTGAGGAACTGTTTTTCTTTGCTCTTGAATCCCTGAAGGTAGATAGTGCAGAATTTGAAGAAAGTTGAAGAAGCCGAGAGAGAAAAGTTTAGTCACCTGAGATCCCTGCCCAATAGAAGTTTTGGCTTTGTGGAAAGGACTGACAGGAAATTCACTAGACCTACACCATATTTTTAAGTTCAAGGTCAATTTAAATTCAATTTCCCCCAAAGTGTCAGGCTTAAGTATCATAGTTTCGTTTGTTGCTAAGGACTCAAAAGGAAAGGGATGTGAAGCCTTTGAAACTTGAAGTAGAGGAAATTTTGTATTCCTCAAATGTATTAACTATATAGCAATCCAACTAATATACTATTTTCTCACAAAATCAAACTCATATTCGTATTTCTTTACACAAAAAAACTACATCAAACACCCCCAAATTTTCTAAAATACCAAAAACTCAGTGAAGTTACTGCAACAGTTGGTGTTGTTGTAGAATTCGGTCCTTCCCGTATGATCGCTCGAACCTACAAAAACATGCTCGACCAGTGTGGTCGAGTTTCGTCTCCAACGAACAAGTTAGTTTAGAGTGAATAGAAGGATTAACCTCAATATCTCAGTTAATTGAATAACTCAAGAGTGGATACCTCATAATGATGAAGATGTGGGTATTTATAGATCTTAGGAGAGGTTACCTTAACTGTGCAGTAATGGAGTTCAAATAGAACTCTATAATTGTTGCTAACTTTCTGAGAGAGGAATCTTATCTGCCAAGAGAGTATTACTTGGATTGTACTTGTGGAGTCCGACCTGGACTCTAAGAGTAATACAAAATACCATACCTGATCGGAATCCTTATCCCTATCTTTAAGGATGTTAGATGTGATTCAAATTGTACACCTTGCTTTCCTTTGTTTTATTCGTGGTCCAACCAAGGTTTGATCAGTCTACAGTTCTTCTTTGGTTGACCTAGGTAGGTTTCTTATAAAATATCCATAACATAAGCCCCCCAGGCACTTGGTCACGTTAATTCCGTATTCGGGACCAAGGGACTAAGTTTCTTTTGACCATGATTCGGTCTAGTTGAGCAATTTTGGCTTGACTTGTGCTCAATCAAATTTTAAGATAACCTATGTAGCTTATCAATTTGTAGAGTGACCTTTGACCCTGGCCTTTATGATGACCTCGGAATTGCTTAATCATCTTGGATAGTCGGAGAGTAGAATATTTTGATTTGGTTCATCAACCACCATTTTCTATAGTCGAAAAAGTGTTCTATACTTGTTCGAGAAGTCACCATATGGCTGAGAAGTCATATGCTAAATTGCGAGGCGAAGAGTTGTTCAGCCAGCGAAATATTTGCATTAATGCTTGTGTTGGATCAACCACTTTTGTTGGCCGATCTTGCCCGGTCCTCTTATACTTTATTTTGTAAAATTTCTTAACCTTGATCATGGTTTTCACATTTTTCGCAATTTTATCGGAGACTCCTTTGCTTTGTCTTCTTGATTGTCTCTTTGGCTATTGAATTATCATCGATCGTCCTCCTCTTTGATTGAAGATTTTTGCCAATTGCCATGGTTACCTGCTCGGTATGTGTAGATATATGTTCGACTACTTCCTCCGAGCATGGTAACTTGTCGTATTTACACACTACAGTGTTTGTGATTTATTTGCACACTACGGTGCTCGTGACGTATTCACACACTACGTTGCCGGAAGCCTAAATTTAGGTCTTATACCTTTTTTATTTCCGGAAGCCTAAGTATCTTAGGTCTTACACCTTTTTTATTTTCAAAAGCCTAAAGTATCTTAGGTCTTACACCTTTTTTGGAAACCCTTAGGTTTTACACCTTTTCTAGAAGCCCTTAGGTCTTAAACCTTGTGTTCGGTTATTCCTCGAACACGACGTTAGTTGAAGTAAATAGATCTGTGTGTTCGGTTCTTCCCCGAACATGATGTGAATTTGAAGTAAATAGATCTTTGTTCGGTCATATGTTGTGCCTGTTTATCATCCAAGCCATGTTGTTCAGTAAGGGTTTGTTCGGTCATAAGGCCAAGTATTTGTTTGTCAACAACTGCTCGGTTATAACCAACTACCCCTTGAGTATGAAAAATCGTTGAAGTTTTCGTTCCTAAGGAATTTTTGGGCTTGTCTGCCTAAGTATCTTTAGGTCTTTTCTGCCTAAGGATCTTAGGTCTTTTCTGCCTAAGTATCTTAGGTTTTTTCTGCCTTAGAATCTTAGGTCTTTTCTGCCTAAATATCTTAGGTCTTTTCTACCTTAGAATCTTAGGTCATTTCTGCCTAAGTATTTTAGGTCTTTGTGCCTAAGTATATTAGGTCTTTTCTGCCTAAGTATATTAGGTCTCTTTTGCCTAAGTATCTTAGGTCTTTTCTGCCTAAGTATCTTAGGTCTTTTCTGCCTATGAATCATAGATCTTTTTTGGCTAAGTATTTTAGGTCTTTGTGCCTAAGTATATTAGATCTTTAGCACGGGGAGTTCCCTCAGGATATTGCCCTGCTCTTTCTTTCTCAAGCAGGGGGAGTTCCCTTAGGATACTACCCTACTCTTTCTTTCTCGAGCAAGGGAAGTTCCCTTAGGATACTGCCCTGCTCTCTTCTTGAGCAAGGGAAGTTCCCTTAAGATACTGCCCCCTTTTTTCTTTCTCAAGCAAGGGGAGTTCCTTTAAGATACTGCCCTGCTTTTTCTTTCTCAAGCAAGGAGAGTTCCCTTAGGATACTGCCCTACTTTTTCTTTATCGAGCAAGGGGAGTTCCTTTAGGATACTGCCCTGCTTTTTCTTTCTCAAGCAATGGGAGTTCCCTTAAGATACTGTCCTCTCTTCTTCTTGAGCAAGGGAAGTTCCCTTAGGATACTACCCAAGTTTTTCTTTCTAGGGTGTTGCTCTTTTGTGAAGCCTGATTTCATAGGGCTTACTCGTTTGTGAAGCCTAATTTCATAGGTCTTACTCTTTTGTGAAGCCCAATTTCATAGGTCTTACTCTTTTGATGCCTAATTTTATAGGTCTTACTCTTTTGTGACGCCTAATTTTATAGGTCTTTTCTTTTTGATGCCTAAGGGATTTAGGTCTTTTCTTTTTGATGCCTAAGGGACTTAGGTCTTTTCTTTTCGATGCCTAAGGGACTTAGGTCTTACTCTTTTGATGCCTAAGGGACTTAGGTCTTTCTCTTTTTGATGCCTAAGGGACTTAGGTCTTTCTCTTTTCGATGCATAAGGGAGTTAGGTCTTACTCTTTTGATGCCTAAGGGACTTAGGTCTTACTCTTTTTGATGCCTAATGTGAAACCCATCCCTAACCTTGACCCAGAAACCCTGTTGTTTGTAGGTCCGACCACCCGAAGTAAAGCAAGAAGTCAGCTATGGGCCATCCCAGTGGAAGACTTTGTGATTGGCTTTGAATCCATGAGTGTTGATGACAGTGTTCCATTTATGAAAACTGTATCCCGATGAAGATCGGATTTGTTGATGGACTTGGAGTGCTCTCTATCATGGTTCGAAAGCATTTCTACCTACTAGGTAAGTCACTTGGTGTGTGTATAAAACCCCTTGATGTTTGGATTTGATCTGAGCCTTCATTTCCCTGTTTTGGTCTTGCTGTTCTGATTGGTCGACCAATCCAATCGACCAATGGGTTCTGTTTTTGCTAATTAGGTCTTGCTTGCTCTATTTAAGTTCAATCTCGAGTCTACTTCGTATTTGCTGCCTCCAAACTCTTTGGAACGTACCAGAGACCTCTGCAAGACATCTTCCTTGCATCCTTGGTTGATCCCTCGCAAGAACTCAAGTAATCTTCTTCCTCTTGCATCAAAAGGTATGTCTACACTCTCTTCTTCTTCTTCATCTTTGTTTTTCTTTCCTTTTTGGGTTGAGACAGTAGGGAAGATGCTGCATTCGCTATTGCAAACATCTCTTTACTTATCCCTCATGATTTCCTAAGGATTAATGGCTAAAGCAATGATCTTAATTATGATCATTGCAAGCTTTTGAAGGAATCATGATCTAAATCATGATCTTGTCTTCGTTCATCTTTGATTTAAATTCTGATATTCTTAGATCTATTTTATTGATCATATTAGTAGTCAATCGCTGTGTTTTCTTTACAAGATCTATAACCTATCAATCTCTAGTTCTTTCTCCTTTATCATACCATGCTTTCTTCAAGAACCATGATTGATCTAATTATGGTAACTTTTGTTTCCTAATTTGTAACTTGAAAACTTGATTCAATTAGTGTTTTGAAGTCAGAGCTATATACTAGGATGCTGCCATTGTAGTTTACCCCTTGTTTAGTACCCTTTTGAACTACCAAATTCGGTTCTTTATTCTCAAAATTCTGATTTTTGAAGGCCACTGTCTCGGTTGATCGACTCATTGGTCGACTGAGATAGTAGACCAATCCAATCAACCAATGAGTACCACAACTCCATTTTTGGTCTGTTTTGGATGTTTTGATATCTTTCCTTCTGGTTATCTTTCCTAATATGTTGTATACATTTGTGTAGGGCCTTCTTCTCAAGTTTTGTCAAGATCTTACTTGATTCCCTAAGATTCCTTGCAAGTTATAAAAGGTAAGGATGGTTACTTCCTTAACTACATAAATTGCATATCTTAGTTTCTATATTTGAATCTTGTTAGTTTATTTCTTTAATTAGATTCTTACAATGTTATACTACTGTTCTACTATCTTGATATCAGTAGCATTACTTGTTTATATTAAATTGACTCATGTATGATTTACTTACCAAATGTATACAAGTTGGATGTTATTATTGATTTCTTTCCATATATGAAGTTACCATATATGTGATGTTATGGATTGATGCTTGTGTATGCTTAAGTATGGTTTGGAAAGGAGAGGTGCCCTTTTGACACTTCTGTCCTTGGACTACTACGGGAATACTATGGGATGTTTCCGGAGATGCCCTATTGGATGACATATTTAGGACTGTCTAGTAGTGTTTGGCTAGGATGTCCCGTTATGTCAGACCCTAATTGTCACATCCACCCAGCCGGTACCCCATTTGGAATACCCTGGAATGTGATCCACAGTCCAAGGATCAAGATTCGTAGGTCCATGCCTCCCACATACACAATGACATAATCATGAACAATGATAATCAAGGTAAAAACAACTAATACTAAGTATCATGAATAAGGTAAGATTAAATAAATCAGAGTGCAGAAGACAGATAATATCAAAGTGTGAACATAGTCATAAAGGTGAGAGAACGTATGATAACCACCCTCTCAGAGCAGCGGAAAAGAAGTGTGATAAAGTTAATTACATGTCCAAGTATCTGAAAGATAAATCCAACAAGTTAATTACAGGCCCAAATACTCCAAAAATACACCAGGGAAATGGGGCACTAAGCTAGGGTTTCCTCTACTCTAATAACAGTCTCCTCAATGGTACGGATGAAGTAAACCTAGCTTTGCCGCTCTCGCACAACCGTGGGGCTAACCCTGGTGCGGATAGTAATCCTCCTCGGCACCAACACTCGGATCTTCACAGATGCCACTACCCGAAGGGTAGTATGTGGAATCATAGTCCGTCTTGAAGGGGGTGCCATCATAGTCTTTGGTACCTGTAGGATAATCTAAAAACATTTGTACAAAAGGAATGAGTTCGAAGAACTCAGCAAGGTAGTTATTCCATAATTAGAAATCATACACATACAGAACATACATAATGCAATGTGATATGGAACATATGATGCAGTATGATTCTAACTCTATGAATGCTAGTCTCTAGGGTAGACACGCTTTAAGTCATAGCACCATACTTCTTTGGGTGGTCAGTCACTCCCCCTCAATCATACAAGATATCTTGGGTCTGCCAGGGAAGTTCGATAAAGTCATCTAAAAAACCATGGTAAGGGAATAGGTCACCGCTCTCTCACATCACCGTTTGGTATAAGTACTGGCGCATGTCACAGTAAAGCCTAGCCCAATGCAAGTCATCTACTCAATCGGTCAAGTCAGATCCAGATACGTCCATTCCTCGCCCCCGGCGATCCTTTCCGGTATCCTTCACACTAGAGTCAGCGAAATCCCGGATTTCGGACTCATCAACCCTATTGGTCATCCACAAATAGTAAACGGGAAGCTCTGACGTCCTCTCAAGGATTGGTTACCGGTCTTGAGAGTCCGTGAGCCCAAGTCTAGCCATTTGCAACCCTACCAATAAATGGCCCCTTTCGGGTATTCGTAGTATGGTTTATGTCCCCTACCAGATTGGCTACCAGCCTCGAGCGCCCATCCAACCATACACTACCACAGGTTGTTCAGTCTCAATGCCCTTCCGATTCGGGTCTGACACGACAAGGATAAACCTAGCCAACCAACTAGAGAGTCCTATGTATGTCATCCAATAACCCGGGAGAGTGTCGATAGGCACCATCGGAGAACATCCCATACTATTCCCTCCAATGCCTAAGGACAGAAGTGTCAATAGAACACTCCCAAATCCCAAGTTGTACGTAAACAATCACATATTCAAGTTCATCATCTTTCTTGCATCCAATACATCTTATCATAAAAGCTAAATCATGATATTGAAATGAATCATCATAGACATAAGTAAACAAGAATAGTAATGTAACATGACAAGAGTATGAAGATTTCAACACTACTGTTCTAACACATATATAACAGTCTTATAAAGATTTAAAAGTAATCAAGAGATTCTATTCATAAAGAAGAACATAAATCATAAGTTGGTGGTCTATATGTTTATGGAGATAACCATCCTTACCTTGGGTTAAATTGATGATGAATTGAGAATACCAAGAAATAGTCCAAAAGAATTGTTAAGGCCCTAAACAAACATCAATAATGAGTTAGAGAAGACATTGGGAAGATTGGATATTAATTGGATCAAAATTGGCCAAGGTTGCTGTCAGCAACAACTTTGGTCGATGTTTTTGGTCGATGGTATCGACCAAAAGGATCGACTAAAATTTCATTCGGGACAGAATAATGGATTTTGGGGGTTTTCATCCGAAATTGGTTTTCCGGTGTTTGGATCAATCTGAAACTTGGAGGAATACTTAACAACAGTAGTAGGACACTATAAGTCAAGAAATTTACCCAATCCAATGGTCTAAACAAAAAGCCCCAAATTGAGCTAACAAGTTCAAGTGACAAACATCATGGCATGAGTTGGGATTGATTGCATTGACATGGAAATGACATGTAGTAGCTAGGAGAACTAATAGAATTTTGATTGGAATCATATAGTAGTGAAAAACATGAACATAGCATGTCCTATAACTCAGTTTGGTATAAAATGGCATGATATTAACAGCAAATTTAAGGAATACATATGCTAGGCATGAGATGGAGGCATAGTATCAATGGATGGTTAAGAAGATCATAGGTTAATCATGTGTAGACACTTGGAGTGGTGGTTGCAAGGCTGCAGCACCATTTCCAATGTCTCACCAGCAAGATGGGAATAGAAAAGAATAGAAAATGGTAGGATAGAGAGTGGAATGGTGATTCATACCTTGGTGTGGAAGATGTAGACAAGAATCAATAGTAAACAATGAGTTTTTGATGAGGTGCCCTTCACATTAGCCAAGGAGATGCCTTGGGAAGCTCTCCCCACGATTTCAAGTGAGAAAATGATTGCAATAGGGCTCAAGGCTCGAGGTTATAATAAATAGAATGGAAATATTCCATGGAATCATTAACTTGGCAGACTGGGAAACTTTGGTCGATGGTTTTGGTCGATGCCATCGACCAAAATGTTTCTCAGCAGAAAAACAGGTTTAGTTCAGCAACTTCAAGTAGGGATTTGAAAGGCTATACAAGGTCAATTTGAGTGAGGTTTTCTTCCATAATTGAATCAAGAAGTCTAGTTTCGGGGAATACCTTTGGATTGTGCACAAGAGGTGATTAGGTACATCAACTAGATTAATCTTCTCCGATGCGCAGACTTTCCTTAAACACTAACAATGCATTTAAGCATGGGGTATCATCATCAATGTCCATAGGCTCAGTCTCCGAATCATGATCATCAATCAGAATGGTCCATAAGTCTCTTCTACCACCGCTTCGGGTCTTCAGACCTAAATACAACAGTGGATCCGGGTTAGGGTCGGTTTTTGGGGTGTGGGGGGGGGGGGTTTGATTGGGGGTTTTTTTTTTTCTTTTTGGGGGGGTTTTGGCCCCGGGTCTCTGTGGTAGCAATGGGGATTCATGGGCGCTCAAGACCGGTAACCAACCCGTGAGAGGACAAGAATCACATTGTGGGGGCCATTTGTTGGTAGAGTTGCATATGGATAGACTTGGGTTCACAGGCGCTCAAGACCGGTAACCAACTCGTGAGGGGACGTGAGAGCTTCCCGTTTACCATATGTGGATGACCTATAGGGTCGACGAGTCAGTAGTCAGGGACTATGAGGACTCTAGTGTGAAGGATACTGAAAGGATCGCCAGGGGCGAGGAATGGACGTATCTGAATCTGACTTGATGTAACTGAGTAGGAGACTTGCATTTGGCTAGGCTTTGACCCTGACATGCGCTGGTACTTAGACCAATGGTGATGTGAGAGAGTGGTGACCTATACCCCCAGCCATGGAATGTCCCGAGGGATGCCGGACCCACTACCAAAAGGAGTTGTGTGATGAGACTTTCCTAAAGAAGTACGGTGCTATGACTTAAAGCATGTCTGCCAATAGAGACCAATATACATAGAGTTAGAATCATATCGCATCATGTGTTTCATATCATATAGCATTTTACTTTGCTTTGAAATCCTGCTATTTATGTTGTTATGGATTAACTGCCTTACTGAGTTTCTTTGAAACTCATTACTTTTGTACAATGTTTTGTTAGACTACTCTACATTACTGATGACTATGAAAGTCAATTCGAGGAAGCGCAAACTGAAGAGGCGTACTACGCGCAAGGTGCTGGCAACCATGAAGATTACATTGAGGATTCCTCAAGTGGTTTTACTTGTTACCAGGATTAGCCCTGATGTGGAATGGGAACGTCTAAGCGTCGTTGATGAAGTTTATGTTTATGAAGATGTTCTCTATAAGATAGAATAGATTCTAGTTTAGTTTGTTATTTCTTTCTTATCTTAGAAACAGTTTTAATCTTTCTTTTGACTTGCGATCTAGTTTTCCACTGGTTGTAGAGTGGGATTCCGCCTCACTTTACTTTATTGATTTGATTCTGATTGTCTTTCGTACTCTTGTTATATATGATTTATTCTTTCCTTATTTGGATCTTTTGTTTATCTTTTGCACATTGATTATTGTTGTTCATGATTATGTTATTGTCTATGTGGGAGGCTGATTACCTCGATACTTGGTCTTCGAGGCTATGGATCACACACTTGGGTATGCCAGGTAGGGTACCGGCTGGGTGGATGTGACAGAGTGGTATCAGAGCCCAAAGTTTGAGGAAATCCTCACCATAGAAAACAATAACGGAACATTCCTGAGTCATAGATCTGAAATGACTCCTCTATTCTTAGAAGTCAATAATAGAACACTTGGATTAGAAACTTAACCAATGAAGCATAACTGAACATTTCTGAATAACAAACCATAATTATACTTAAACAATTGTCACTTAATGCAATAAAAGAAAAGTGCATAATATACAATAGTTAAGTGAAACAAAATGAACTTCATTAATTTCAAAAGCTTTTACAATGATTACATCAAATAATGCATAAATGAAAATCCTAAAGTACAATCTATCTAGGTGATCTCCTCTGATCTTTGAAAGATCTGAAGTCCTCTGCTAGCTAAGTCATCTGATGCTCTATCCTATCCTGTCGTGACTCCATCCTCTCATACATTTGCTCCTGTCTAACCTCCATCCTCTCCAGCATGGAAGTCATCGATCTCATCTGTGCACCGAGATCTGAAGTCTCTGGAACTGCATGGGATGGACCACCTGTCTCGAAGTGTGATGAAGGAGGAAACTCGTGATGCCCCGGCTCAGCCTCGTGCATCTCTGTATCATCTCCAGCCTGATCATCACTATCAGGACCAACATCCTCTCCTCCACCACCAGACTCATCCTCATCCTCTGGACCAAGAGATCTCATTGTCTGTGTAAGCCTCATCTGGCGAATGGTCCAAGTCCCGATCGTGTATCCCCGAGAACCAGTGTCCACTAGTGTATCCTCGAAACTCACTTCGAAATGCTGGAAGATCAAAGTCAATAGCCTCCCATAGCAAAGGTTCCGCATGCTAGGTCGCAGAACCAAGTCCAGCATGACCTGCTGAATGATGTAAGAAAGGTCGATCTCGAAGCCCATGTAGATGCGGTAGATGACTAAGGCCTCCATCACTGTGACTCGATGGTGATGTCCAGCCTTCGGCATAATGTTTCTGCTGACAATACGACCGATGATCCGTGCTGAATAGGTCATCCGCCCGCTGGTCCACGGGGTGTGGCATTGGCGATTATCCCACTGTGTAGAGCAAATCTCGTGCAGCTCATACGGCATCAAGTAACTGTCGATCCCTGCCTCCGCAGGTATCCACATGCCTGCACTGCCGTGGGTAGTAAGGAACCCGCAAGATCTCATCCAATGATCTCGTGGAGAAGCGGATCCGTGTTTGAAGGACCCTGCTCCTGAGGACTAGCCGAAGAGGATGTCCTGGACCTCTAGACTCCTCTGTAGATGTCAAGGTTGCTGAAGAACAACCTCACTAGCTCCGGATATACCGGCAAATCCTCGGTGAAGAGATGTGTCCACTGCATAGTGTCGAATCTCTGCCGAATCCTAAAGACTCTGAGCTGACGAAGGTGAAGTAGACGTTCTAGCTCGATGTTGTAGTAACTGAAGTAGGCCTCGTACAAGAACTCGGCCTGTGGAGTGTCAAATCTATTTGGTCTCCGCACCTCCTGTCTAGGCTCTGAAGGAACCTGACCTCTACCCCTGAGTGCCCCTACAATACGACCACGACCTCTACCTCGTCCTCACCCTCCTCTCTGCATAGTGTATGTCTGTGGAAGAGACAAAAGACATTGCTAGTTAGTGCTATTTCATGATTTCAGCCAAAAGGGTATTTTCGTAATTTTTTGAAAAATTAATATTTGGGGAAAATTTGATTTGAAGATACTAACATGTGCACAATACTTGGAATTGCATGATCACGAACTTTATTTGAAGTAAATTGATCGGAAACTTGGTTAAAAGTGGAAAATTCAGCAAGAAGGAAATTTGGGGATTTTGCAATTTAGGTCAAAATTGATTTTTTTTTAAAAGTTGGAATTGGTTAAATCAAATTATATGGACATATCTACAATATCATCTTGAGCATGTAGCATTTTAATTCGTGCGAAAACTCCAAGCGGTTTGTGAGAAATCGAAATTTTTCTAAAGTTAACGATTTCGGTACGAAACGTTATGAGATGTGCAAGAATGTGTTAGAACTTGTTGTCTATGCATGTCATTGTGTTTAAAATCTAGGGAATATGTTTCTAAGTATTCCTAAGCATGATATCTAACATTGGATACAAGCAAAACATGGTTTTTGTTGAAATGCAAACATGAGAAGATAAAAATGGAAGAAGGAATGAAAGATTTACCTTGTATGTGATGAATGTGTGTTGATGTGTTGTTGTTGAAGCACCAAAACACCTCAAGAAAACTTGGAAGAACCTTTGGAGATTTTCCCCAGAGCTCTCTCACATTTGGAAGAAGATAGAATGAAGTTGGAATGAGGAAATGAGGCTTAAAATGCGAATTTTCGTATTCTGTGAGCATTGGTCGACTGGGCCAGTCAACCAATCAATCGACCAATGGACCCAGTGACCTCATTTTCTGTTGAATTTTTGGAAAATGTGATTTTTTTCCTATGGATTATTGTTTGATGACTAAATGGATGTATTTAAGCATGGTTTAAATTTTCAAATCATTTGGACTTGTGGATTATGATGAAACTTCAAAATTCAGTGTTTTTGATGTTTTCAGTTTTTGCTGAATGGTTACTCTGAGAAGTGGACGTGGTGGATCCAGTAGCAATGGTGGTCATAATGAGATACCAAATGATGGTCATGATCAGCAGACCAACAATGATGATCAGGGTACCCATGACATACCTGGTGCCCCGAATGTTGGAAGCTTTCGTGATATTGCCAATATCATGGGCAATATGATGCAGTAGCAAGTAGCCCAGTTTAATTCTGATGCTAGCGGGTTTCATGACTCTGCATAATGAGACTCGTGCTGGTGCTAATGTGAATCCTTATGCCGCAGTCCTGAATGCGGGAGGTTTAGCTGGAACTCCTCATACTCGTCTGATGGAGAGTTTCTTGAAGATGCAAGTGTCCACTTTCACTGGAGTTACCAAGGACCCCTTGTTTCCTAACAAGTGGCATCGTGAATTGGAGAAGGCTATTAAACATCTGCAATGTTCTGAAGCCCAAAAGATTCTGTTTGCTGAGTAGAAGTTGCAACATGAAGCTGACGCATGGTGGACCTTCACTCAGCTTGTTTTGAAAGGTTTGCATGGAGGTGTTGTAACTTGGGAGTCGTTCAAAGAAGCTTTTTGCATGAATTATTTCCCTGAGGCGGTGAAAGATGCGAAGGAAGCTGAGTTCATGGTTCTCACACAAGGATCTTTGTCTGTGTTGGAGTACCAATAGAAGTTTGAGGAACTTCATTTCTTTGCTCCTGATTCTCTAAAGCTTGACCTCGCCAAAGCGAAGAAGTTCTTCAAAGGACTGCGTGTAACATCCAGCCCAAACCTAGCCCGGACACCCTATTTATTTTGGGATAAAGAAAGACTGGTTCAATGTTAGACCTTAAAAGTTGGACTTTAATTTCAATATTATTATCTTTGAAAACCTTAGGAAGCCATGTCAGACCTTTCCCTTAGGGTAGATCTGTAATGTCTGGCCTTATCCTAACCTTGACCCGGCCCGGGACCTGTTATGTTTGTAGGTCCGAAAACCCGAAGTGGGGGGAAATGAGACTTGTGGACCCTTTTGGTTGATGTTTTGGTGTCGGAACCCAAGCCCTTGGAATTGACGATGATGCCCCTCACTTGAGAGCATTGTCAGTGTTAGTTTTGAATCTGCGCACCGAAGAGGGGTGAATTAGTTGAAATACCAAATGAACTCCTGTGCCCAATCCGATTATATTTCCCTAAACTAGACTTCTTGACGGACTTGTAGGAGAAAACCCCACTCAATTTGACCCCATATAGCCCTCCAAATCCCTGTTCGAAGTTGCTGAACTATGTCTGGGAAATCCTGCTTGCGCATTGAAGAAGGTGAGCTTAGTTGGTGGACCTAATGACCTCCCATGCTTGATCCAAAAGTATTTCTGGAAACTAGACTTCTTGATTGAATTGTAGGAGAAAACCTCACTCAATTTGACCTTGTATAGCCCTCCGAATTCCTGTTCGAAGTTGCTGAACTATTTCTGGATTTTTTGCTGAAACCTGTTACCTATTTTGGTCGATCCTTTTGGTCGATGCCATCAACCAAAACCAACTACCAAAGTTACCCAAAATCGAGAAAAAGATGCTTTTTGGATATTCCTTCATCTATTTAAGTGAAACCTCGAACCTAGAACGATATTTCACTCATTTCAACACCTGAGAACGTGGGAAGGCTCCTCTTATGCTCCTCTTTGGCTTGGGTGATGATCTTCTACAAAAATCATTGTCTCTTTTCTCCAACTATCATCTTCCAAGGTATGATTCCTTCTCTTGCTCTCTATCCTACCCACTTCTCTTCTTCTTTTTAGTGATGAGACCATGGCCAAGGTGCTGCAACCTTGCAAACACCTTGCCATGAACGTCTCTTCCCATTTATAATTGCTTTTCCTTCATTCTTGCTATGCCTCACTTGCATCTTGATCCTTACATATACATTACCATGATTCCTTGCTTAACAACTTGATTTCTTATACTAAACTGAGATGTGGAGTATGATTAGTCTAATCTCTGGCTTGCAAATGATTGTAATCATGTTCCTAACCTATTCCCCAACTAATTCTCTAGCTTCCCTTTCAATTACATCAATTTCTCATCAATGCTAGGATTCTTGTCTTTAGAACATAGGACCTCAATTTGGGGGTTTTCATTTGGACCATTGGATTGTGATAATACTTGCTAGGTAGTGTTCTTACATTGTTATTAATCATCCCTCCAAGTTTCGGATCGATCCGAACCCCGAAAGACCCATTTCGGACCAAAATCCCCAAAATCAACTATTCTGTCCCGAAGACAATTTTGGTCGATCCTTTTGGTCGATACCATCGACCATGACCATCGACCAAACTTGTTGCTGACAGCAACCTTGCTCCGTTTTGATCCGTTTGACATCTGATCTTCCCAACTTCTTCTCTAACTTATTATTGATGTTTGTTTAGGGCCTTAACAATTATTTTGGACTATTTCTTGGTACTCTCAATTCATCATCAATTCAACCCAAGGTAAGGATGGTTATCTCCATAAACATATAAGTCATCAAATATTGAATTGTGTTTTATTTAAAGAATGAAATCCCTTATTTTTCTTTCAATCATTATAAGACTGTTACATATGTGTTAGAACAGTAGCATTTAAATCTTTATACTCTTGTTGTGTCATCTTATCATTTTGATTTGCTTATGTTTATAATGATTCGTTTCAATATCATGATTTGATTACTATTATGAATATGCATTGGATGCATGAGAAATGATGAGATTGGATATGTGATTGCTTACGTATGACTTGGGATTGGGGGGTGTCCTACTGACACTTCTGTCCTTGGGCATCGGAGGGAATAGTATGGGATGTTCTCCGAAGGTGCCTATCGACTCTTTCCCGGGTTATTGGATGACATACATAGGATTGTCTAGTTGGTTGGCTAGGTTTATCCTTGTCGTGTCAGACCCGAATCGGAAGGGCATTGAGACCGAACAACCCGTGGTAGTGTATGGTTGGATGGGCGCTCTAGGCCGGTAACCAATCCGGTAGGGGACATAAACCATGCTACGGATACCTGAAAGGCGCCATTTATTGGTAGAGTTGCATATGGATAGACTTGGGCTCACGGGCGCTCAAGACCGGTAACCAATCCGTGAGAGGACGTGAGAGCTTCCCGTTTACTATATGTGGATGACCAATAGGGTTGATGAGTCCGAAATCCGAGATTTCGCTGACTCTAGTGTGAAGGATACCGGAAAGGATCGCCGAGGGCGAGGAATGGACGTATCTGAATCTGACTTGACCGACTCAGTAGATGACTTGGATTGGGCTAGGCTTTACAGTGACATGCGTCAGTACTTGACCAAATGGTGATGTGAGAGAGCGGTGACCGATTCCCCTTACTAGGGTTTTTTTGATGACTTTACCGATCTTCCCCGGGCATTCCCAAGATATGGAATGGGAGAGTGACAGACGACCCAAAGAAGTACGGTGCTATGACTTAAAGCATGTCTACCTTAGAGACCAGCATTCATAGAGTTAGAACCATACTTGCATCATGTGTTCCATATCATATTGCATCATATTATGGCTTGTATCATATGGTTTATATTTTTATGGAATGACTACCTTGCTGAGTTCTTTTGAACTCACTCCTTTTTGCAACATATTTTGTTAGACTTTTCTATAGTTACTACCACTGTTGACTGTGGCAGTCAACCCTCTGGAGGCTGAGTTGAAGATTTGTATCATACTGGTGGCGATGAACCAATTGATAAAGACGAGTAGACCGAGATCGGGACTTAATTGTAGCAGTTCAGTTTTATATTTATGTGTTAGGGATGGGATGTCGCCTCATTCCCTTTTTAACCTTTTTATTTGAATTGTCGGGACTATAGCTTAGTTGTTTCACTTGTTATTTGGTGAATCGGTTGTAACCTTTACTTTTAGTCGTTTCATCTTCCGCTAATATTATAGGATGGGTTTTCCCCTCCTTTTCACACTTTGACTATTTGTCCTATTTGTATCATTTCCGCACTCTGATATTATTTGTGAAACCTTCTGAGATCTTTTCTAGACTTTTATTATTAAATTATTTGAATACAAGGAATTGTTCTTGCTTTTGATTATATTATTGTGCTAAGTGACTATGATCGTTCCTAAACTTGATCGGCGGGACTGTAATTCACTCCCCGGGTAATCCAGATAGGGTATCCCCTTGGTGGATTTAGGGCGGGATGTGACACTGCGCCCTGCGATTAAAGCTTACCTCACTGTTCAGCCTATAGTGAGCTATGCCAAGTGGTGCAGAACTCAAAGAAGTTGGAAGAAACTGAGAAGGAGAATGCACGTGTGCAAAGGCCATGGTAACCTAGGAACCCAAGATTGGTGGATCGTAATGATCAGCATTTTATGAGACCTACACCCTACCCCACTCCTGCTTTTCAGCCTAGGAGTGTAGGTCAGAGCCCTGGTTTTCAGCAGCTCGGCCAGTTTAGATAGTATGGCGGGAATCGACCACAAGTGAATGCTAGTGCTAGGCCTGTGAATGCGAATCCTAGGCCTTTTGTTCAGAAGCCCTTTGTTGCAGCTATTCCAGTTGGACCCAGCAATCTGTTTGCTTTTTTCTGTAAGCAAGCTGGTCATTTTTCTCGTGCCTGTCTGAAGCGGCTTGCCCAGCAACCTGCTCCTGTGGTGAAGAATGCTCCTGCTCCTCCCTCTGGTAGAGTGTTTAGTATTTCCAGGGCTGAGCAAGATGCAAGCCATGATGTGATTATAGGTACATTGTTAGTCGCTTCTATTCCTGCATTTGTCTTATTTGATACAGGTGCATCTCATTCGTTCATGTCATCTGCATTCAGCAAAAAGACTGACCTAATCCCTAAGAAATTGTCTAGTTGTTTATTGATTAGTACACCTACTGGTCCTGTTGTGAAACTAGATACAGGATTAGTTAAATGTCCTGTGTTGATTGGTGAGAAGAACTTGGAAGCCAATTTGGTACTTCTTGATATGAAGGACTTTGATGTCATTTTGGGAATTGATTGGTTAACAGCCCACAAAGCTATGTTTCTTTGTTCCTCAAGGAAGATTCAGTTCCATATTTGTGGAAGTCCAGCCTTTGAATTTCAAGGTGAGAAAAGAAGGGTTTGTAAGAAGATACTATCTGCATTGATGCAAGTCTATGCCCTAGTGGATGATGCTTCATTTGAAGGCAAGAGTAAAGTGGAGAAAAGAGTTGACGAAGTCAAGATTGTCTGTGACTTTGTTGATGTCTTCCCTGATGATCTATCGAGAGTGCCTCCAGATAGGGATGTTGAGTTTTCCATAGATCTCATCCCTGGTGCCGCTTCGGTATCTAAGGCTCCGTATAGGATGGCTCCTACTAAGTTAAAGGAGTTACAAAACCAGTTGAATGAGCTCATTGATAGAGGTTTCGTACAACCTAGTGTGTCACCTTGGGGAGCTCCGGTTTTGTTTGTCAAGAAGAAAGATGGTAGTATGCGTTTGTGCATCGACTACCGTGAGTTGAATAAGCTGACCATCAAGAATAGATACCCGCTGCCCAGAATTGATGATCTCTTCGATCAGTTGAAGGGTGCAGCTGTGTTCTCGAAGATTGACTTGATATCTGGATATCATCAATTGAAAGTGAAGCCAAGTGATATCTTCAAGACAGCTTTCCGAACAAGGTACGGCCATTATGAGTTCAGAGTCATGCCTTTTGGTTTGACTAATGCTCTTGCAGTGTTCATGGACCTCATGAACCGAGTATTTCACAATGTGCTTGATAAGTTTGTGATTGTCTTCATCGACGACATCTTGATCTATTCGAAGAACGAAGAAGAGCATGCGAGCCATCTAAGTTTCACTTTGCAAAGATTGCAAGAAAAGAAGTTGTACGCCAAGTTTAGCAAGTGTGATTTCTGGCTCAAGAGAGTAGTATTCCTCGGCCATGTGGTTTCAGCTGAAGGTATTCATGTCGATCCTGAAAAAGTCCAAGCTGTGGCTGATTGCGAAAGACCGAAGACAGTGACGGAAATAAGAAGTTTCCTTGGATTGGCGGGTTACTACAGAAGATTTATTGAGAACTTTTCTCGGTTGGCTGCTCCTATGACTAAGTTGACCAGGAAAGAAGAGAAGTTTGTTTGGTTTGATGCTTGTGAGAAGAATTTCCAAGAGTTGAAGGATAGATTGACAAGTGCCCCGGTTTTGACTATACCTGATAGTTCCGGTGGTATGACAGTCTATACTGACGCGTCAAAGATTGGTTTGGGTTGTGTACTGATGCAACATGGTAAGGTCGTAGCCTATGCTTCTCGGCAATTGAAAGATTATGAGTGGAATTACCCCACTCACAATCTAGAACTTGTCGCTATCGTCTTCGCTTTGAAGATTTGGAGACATTACCTCTACGGTGAGAAGATTGCCATTTTCACGGATCATAAGAGTTTGAAATACTTCTTTACCCAAAAGGAGTTGAACATGAGGCAAAGAAGATGGTTAGAACTAGTGTCTGATTATGATTGTGATATTCAGTATCACCCTAGTAAGGCAAACGTTGTTGTTGATGGTCTTAGTAGGAAGAATCAGAAGAAGACTTTGGATTTGAATGCTTTGAGTCTACCTTTGTTGTCTTCTATTGAGAGTTTTGATTTGGAAGTCGTCCCTGAGAGTTCTGATTTCGTTCTTTCTGCCATGACGGCAAGATTTGGCCTTAGAGATAAGATTGTTGCCCTGTAGAGTTCTGATCAAGAACTTATGGACAAAGTTGAGAAGATTACTTCGAATCCTGAGTCGGACCCCGACTTTGGTATATCCATGGATGGTGCTTTATTGTTTAGAGGTAGACTGTGCGTGCCAGAAAATGAAGAAATTAAGAAGGAAATATTGAAGGAAGCACACCAGTCAGTCTTTATTGTACACCCGGGGAGCTCCAAGATGTACAAGGACTTGAAGGAACATTTTTGGTGGATTGGTTTGAAGGCTGATGTTGATAATTTTGTTGCCAAGTGTGAGACTTGCCAACGTGTGAAAGTCGTTCGTCAACCCCCATCTGGATTACTTCAACCCCTTCCTGTTCCTAGTTGGAAGTGGGAGGATATCTCGAGGATATCTCAATGGACTTCGTGACTAGCTTGCCTCGGACAAGTAAAGGCAATGAAACTGTGTGGGTGATTGTTGATAGGTTGACCAAATCAGCCCACTTCATTCCTATGAAGATCACTCATACTCTGGATAAGCTAGCTAGGCTTTATATGGACAATGTGGTTCGTCTGCACGGAGTGCCAATGAGTATTGTCTCTGATCGTGATCCTAGGTTTACCTCAAGGTTTTGGAACAGTTTGCAGAAGGCCTTGGGAACCCAATTGAATTTGAGTACAACTCATCACCCACAGTCGGATGGACAATCTGAGCGAACAATTCAGACGTTGGAAGACATGCTCAGATCTTATGTGGTGGATATGGGTGGTAATTGGGATGAACACCTAGCTTTGGTTGAGTTTGCCTATAACAACAGTTATCAAGCAAGAATAGGCATGGCTCCATTCAAGGCTTTGTATGGAAATACTTGTAGGACACCATTGTACTGGACTGAGACGGGTGAAAGAAAAGTCTTAGGTCTTGAGATGATTGAAGCTACGAGTGCGATGGTTGATATGATAAGAGAAAGGATTAAGTTTGCCCAGTCAAAACAGAAATCTTATGCTGACAAGAGAAGGACTGATCTAGAATTTCAAGTTGGAGAGAAAGTTTTCTTGAAGGTTTCACCAATGAAGGGTGTGATTAGATTTAATGTTAAGGGAAAGCTTAGCCCTCGTTTCATTGGACCTTTTGAGATTTTGGAAAAGGTTGGACCTGTTGCTTATCGATTAGCATTACCTCCGCCTCTTGCTGGAGTTCATAATGTGTTTCATATTTCGATGCTTCGAAAATACATAGAGAATCAGGAACACATTTTATAGCAAGCACCTGAAGGACTTAGTGCTGATCTTACCTATGATGAAGAACCGGCTGAAATCCTGGATAAGAAGGACAAGCAGCTACGGAATCGCACCATCCCTTTGGTGAAAATTCGGTGGAAGAACCATACCCTTGAAGAAGCTTCTTGGGAGAAGGAACATGAAGGAGAAGTTTCCTCACCTCTTTGGAAGCACAGGTACGCTTTCAATTTCGAGGACGAAATTTCTTTAAGGGGGGGAGAATGTTAAACCCAGCCCTAACCTTGACCCAGAAACCCTGTTGTTTGTAGGTCCGACAACCCGAAGTAAAGCAAGAAGTTAGCTATGGGCCATCACAGTGGAAGACTTGGTGACTGGCTTTGAATCCATGAGTGTTGATGACAGTGTTCCATTTAGTGGAAACTGTATCCCGATGAAGATTAGATTTGTTGATGGACTTGGAGTGCTCTCTATCATGGTTCGAAGGCATTTCTACCTACTAGGAAAGTCACTTGGTCTGTGTGCAAAACCCCTTGATGTTTGGATTTGATCTGAGCCTTCATTTCCCTGTTTTGGTCTTGCTATTCTGATTGGTCGACTAGACCAGTCGACCAATCCAATCGACCAATGGGTTCTGTTTTTGCTAATTAGGTATTGCTTGCTCTATTTAAGTTCAATCTCGAGTCTACTTCGTATTTGCTGCCTCCAAACTCTTTTGAACGTACCAGAGACCTCTGCAAGACATCTTCCTTGCATCCTTGGTTGATCCCTCGCAAGAACTCAAGTAATCTTCTTCCTCTTGCATCAAAAGGTATGTCTACACTCTCTTCTTCTTCTTCATCTTTGTTTTTCTTTCCTTTTTGGGTTGAGACAGTAGGGAAGATGCTGCATTCGCTGTTGCAAACATCTCTTTACTTATCCCTCATGATTTCCTAAGGATTAATGGCTAAAGCAATGATCTTAATTATGATCATTGCAAGCTTTTGAAGGAATCATGATCTTGTCTTCGTTCATCTTTGATTTAAATTCTGATATTCTTAGATCTATTTTATTAATCATATTAGTAGTCAATCGCTGTGTTTTCTTTACAAGATCTATAACCTATCAATCTCTAGTTCTTTCTCCTTTATCATACCATGCTTTCTTCAAGAACCATGATTGATCTAATTATGGTAACTTTTGTTTCCTAATTTGTAACTTGAAAACTTGATTCGATTAGTGTTTTGAAGTCCTCTATATACTAGGATGCTGCCATTGTAGTTTACCCCTTGTTTAGTACCCTTTTGAACCACCAAATTCGGTTCTTTGTTCTCAAAATTCTGATTTTTGAAGGCCACTGTCTCGGTTGGTCGATTCATTGATCGACTGAGATAGTAGACCAATCCAATCGACCAATGAGTACAGCAACTCCATATTTGGTCTGTTTTGGATGTTTTGATATCTTTCCTTCAGGGTATCATTCCTAATATGTTGTATTCATTTGTGTAGGACCTTCTTCTCAAGTTTTGTCAAGATCTTACTTGATTCCCTAAGATTCCTTGCAAGTTATAAAAGGTAAGGATGGTTACTTCCTTAACTACATAAATTGCATATCTTAGTTTCTATATTTGAATCTTGTTAGTTTATTTCTTTAATTAGATTCTTACAATGTTATACTACTGTTGTACTATCTTGATATCAGTAGCATTACTTGTTTATATTAAATTGACTCATGTATGATTTACTTACCAAATGTATACAAGTTGGATGTTATTATTGATTTCTTTCCATATATGAAGTTACCATGTATGTGATGTTATGGATTGATGCTTGTGTATGCTTAAGTATGGTTTGGAAAGGAGAGGTGCCCTTTTGACACTTTTGTCCTTGGACTACTACGGGAATATTATGGAATGATTCCGGAGATGCCCTTTGGACACCTTCCTAAACTGTTCGATGACATATTTAGGATTGTCTAGTAGTGTTTGGCTAGGATGTCCCGTTATGTCAGGCCCTAATCGGAGGGGTATTGATACCGAACGACCCGTGGTAGCAATGGGGATTCATGGGCGCTCAAAACCGGTAACCAACCCGTGAGAGGACAGGAAACACATTGTGGGGGCCATTTATCGGGAGAGTTGCATATGGATAGACTTGGGCTCACGGGCGCTCAAGACCGGTAACCAACCCGTGAGGGGACGTGAGAGCTTCCCATTTACCATATGTGGATGACCTATAGGGTTGATGAGTCCGTAGTCAGGGACTATGAGGACTCTAGTGTGAAGGATACCGAAAGGATCGCCAGGGGCGAGGAATGGACGTATCTGAATCTGACTTGATGTAACTAAGTAGGAGACTTGCATTTGGCTAGGCTTTGACCTTGACATGCGCTGGTACTTAGACCAATGGTGATGTGAGAGAGTGGTGACCTATACCCCCAGCCATGGAATGTCCCGAGGGATGCCGAACCCACTACCAAAAGGCGTTGTGTGATGAGACCTTCCTAAAGAAGTACGGTGCTATGACTTAATGCATGTCTGCCAATAGAGACCATCATACATAGAGTTAGAATCATATTGCATCATGTGTTTCATATCATATAGCATTTTACTTTGCTTTGAAATCCTGCTATTTATGTTGTCATGGATTAACTACTTTACTGAGTTTCTTTGAAACTCATTCCTTTTGTACAATGTTTTGTTAGACTACTCTTACAGGTACTGATGACTATGAAAGTCAATTCGAGGAAGTGCAAACTGAAGAGGCGTACTACGTGCAAGGTGCTGGCAACCATGAAGATTACATTGAGGATTCCTCAAGTGGTTTTACTTGTTACCAGGATTAGCCCTGATGTGGAATGGGAACGTCTGAGCATCGTTGATGAAGTTTAAGTTTATGAAGATGTTCTCTAAGATAGAATAGATTCTAGTTTAGTTAATTATTTCTTTCTTATCTTAGAAACAGTTGTAATCTTTCTTTTGACTTGCGATCTACTTTTCCACTGGTTGTAGAGTGGGATTCCGCCTCACTTTACTTTATTGATTTGACATTCTGATTGTCTTTCGTACTCTGATTATATATGATGTATTCTTTCCTTATTTGGATCTTTTGTTCATCTTTTACACGTTAATTATTATTGTTCATGATTATGTTATTGTCTATGTGGGAGGCTGATTACCTCGATACTTGGTCTTCGGGGCTGTGGATCACACACTCGGGTATGCCGGTAGGGGTACCGGCTGGGTGGATGTGACACCTAATTTCTTAGGTCTTACTCAGGAAGCCCGAAGACTTTAATGGGTCTTTACTCATTTGTGAAGCCCATTTTCTTCCCAATGCTGGTCGAGCAGAGTTATTGTTCTTGTCGAGCAGCGTGATTGTTCTAGTGGAGAAGAGTCATTCCAATGTTGGTTGAGCAGAGTGATTGTGGTCGACTCATAGGTTTCTAGTATAGTAGTCTCTTAGACTTGTATATCTAGAAGATTTCAAAAATTATCAGAAAAAGAAATGATGATTAGAAATCTCTGATATATAGTCATCTTCTCTAAAGAAGATGAGAACAACTTTTGAAGAAGCTCTGTTGTTAGAACGAGAATTCCGCTTTGAGAACTCCAGCTTGAATTGAAGAAACAATAATTGAATTTCCGAATGCTTGTCACTTGGGGTGTCAGCATCAAGCTAGCTGTCCGGTAAATTGCCATCGAAATTTGAAGGGAATAGTTTGTAATTTAATTTCGTTGGTCTTTTCTCCGTGGCAGATTCTGAATTGGAAACGACTAAATTTTTCTCAACACGTGATAATTTGGAAAATTTAGATATCTGAAGTCTATCTTCCTCCTCTGCTGCCAATTTGTAGCCATCAACCATGGATGTCATGACGAAATTTTTTTGCAAGCGAGAGTACCCCATAAGAATTTGATTTGAAGGAAACTATATCCAACTCCATTGCTTGCAGATTTAGAGGAAACTAAATCCCTAAATCCGTCAGTTTCTACCTCGAAAGGGAAAGAGAATATGGATGAAATCAACAGTGGTGAAGGTGATGGTGCTGCCATGGATTTCGAACAGTAAACTTGCGGTATTTGCTTATTCGAGGAAGGCAAAGCTGTGAAAGCTCATCGTTCCGAGATCGTTACTGCTAGGCTTGTTAAGGAGGTGGCTTTGTTGTTTCAGTCGCTGAGATATACGGAATACATCGACGTGTTGTATCAGCTCCGTTGAAATCGACTATTTGCTTGAAGAATCTCTTCAAGAGAAGCCATGTTCAAAGTTGTGCCCATTTAATTGCTGTAACAATAGAAACTTTTATGTGGTGGCTGCCAGAAGTGCTGCAATAAGAGGAGCTTTTATGTGGTGGCTCCTACCAGAAGCATGAATGAAGTACGACACAGTGTCCCTGATGTTGTTATCCAAGCAGCATCTTTGGTGCACTCCAATTCAGCTTTGGGAAGACAACTCCACCAAGGGTCTTGATGGATTCCTTCATCTTCAACTCGAGTTCTGGAAAGCAAGGTGTAGGTGGCGATCTTTTTTATTCATCTCCAGACTCGTCTGATACTTCATTATCTTCTGGATTGTGGATTCTTTACAGAAACCCAATTGCTGATTTTTCTATTGCTGTATAGGTTCTTGAAGACACTTCGATCTCGAGAATGATTCTTGAACAGGATCTGTTCTATAGGCTCGTACCTCTGTATCCTTGAATTCTAAGGAGACAGGAATCTAAGTCTGGTGAATGAACCATGGCCGTGCGATCAGAGCGTGATTAACAGTTCTGTTGTACCACAACATCATATGGGTTTCACTTGTGACAATTGTTGTTTACTTTGCTATTGCTTGGCAGCATGGGTATAAAGAACTACGGATGATGGGAATTGTGACTTTCTTTGTGGCTCTTCTGATGTTCTTTATCCAAATTCTATTTGTTGCAATTTTAGTCGTGCAGGAGACCAACAAGGAGAAAGCACAAATTCAATCTGAGCAAGCTGCGCTGATTCATAATGAAGGGGGAAAAGTTTCTTCTTCACCTGCCAACGATTTCATTATTGATATCAATGAGGGTGACAAGAATCCTTCTAATATTCTGGAGATAACTCCATGATTACACAAACCATCTTGGCCACCGCAAAGCAAAAGGTGTCTTCATTTGCTTTTGCTTTGATGATTTTTTTTTCTCGGCAGAGAAGTCTTCCCTGATCTCGTTCTTGATCTGGGTGCAATCCCTCTCATTGCTTTATTGTAACATGCTTGGCAAAAAGATAAAAAAAAAAAAAAAAAAAAAAAGAGAATATATAATTGAATTTCAATCACTCACATTACTATGAGTTTGTGACATCGTTAGGCAAAATAATCATGCTGATATGGAAAAAATATAACTGAACCTGGTTCAAACCTGGTTCAACCCTCGACTCTAGTCAGGATGAAAGGAATTGACTCGCTTCCGAGCAAGCCAGGTCCAGGAGATAACTTGCTAAGGAAGAAAACTAACTCAGTCACACGCACGCCCTAATCCGATACGATTGGAATAGGCTAATCAACCTAAAGGCAGCTAGCAGTATTTGGCGGCTGTCACTCATCGCTATTATATGGATAACTACCATATAATGATTGTATTATCAAAGGAATTATCTACTAGTCCAACCTAGTAGAGATGTATCACTCAACAGATCTATATGTTAAGATCCAACGACTATCCGAAGAAGGCTCAAATACATCCAACGAAGGAGATTCGAAGGTACACTCTGTATAAGACATTACCTACCCACAAGGTAGGGAGGACACACACATGGATACAATTTGAATCATATTCTCGTTATTCATTCCTTAGCTTTGTGCTCTAGCAGAGCCGTTTGTGATTAAGTTCATCAACTGACTTAGCCTTCGGAGGTGGACTCCCGATCCCAGCGGTCGGGCCACATTTGACGTTCGTTTTTGCAGGTCATTCTCAGGAGATCTAAGGGACTAAGCAGATTTTGGACGCATCATTTGGAGTCGTCTATGGGAATCGTTACAGAAAGCCATGGTGACCAGATCATCGGCAGCAGCGGCTGCTGCGGCCCAGTGAGATACTAGCGTCCAAATTCCTGAAGTAAATAATCTAGATATTCCAGAGGGAAGTCAACCCCATGAAGTGTGGGAAGATGGTGGTCAGGGACATAATAATCCTTCGAATCCACTCCAGTATCAACTGGATCAACTTAAACTCCAGATGTTGGAGGTAAGTCAAGCGCTTCGTGTGCTAACCAGACAAGTGGTGTTACCACAAGCGCCCGATCATCGTGATACAGAAAGGTGCGCATTACAGCGAGAGCAACGATTGATCGATGAACAGAATGCCAGTAAGAATTTCCGGGAAGACGACCAATGGCGAGAAAGAGAGAATAGGAGAACTGGAGAACTCCCTAGGTGAGACGATCGGTTCGACGAACCGCAAGGAAGTACAACCTATTCAAATACAAGGTTGGGCAGGAGTACGAACTCACTCACCAACCATCAGACGTGTTGCTCAAGAGAATGATCGTGTCACTCGAGAGAATGATCGTGTCGTTGGAAATCGGTCAATACATATTGGTCAAGAATTGGCCAATATCAATCAAAAGCTCAGACAATTGGCGAGAGGAAGGATAACCGATGATATCTATTCGGTTATTCGAAAAACTCCGTTTGCCGGATATCAGTTTTCTCACAATTTCCATTTGCCAACTTTTTCCACATTTGATGGTTTGGGAGATCCCACTGCTCACATCAGTTATTATCAGCAGACAATGGCTATTGCGGGAAACTCCAATGAAATCCTTTGCAGGGTTTTCGGTTCATCCTTGACGGGAGCAGCACATAAATGGTTTTCGAATCTCCCGTCAGGAAAGATCATGGACTTCGAAGAATTGGCGCACAAATTCATAGGACGGTTCCAAAGCGGAATCCAAATTAAAAAGACCGAGGAGACCTTGTTCACTATCAGACAAGGGAAAAGAGAATCGATTCGGGAGTACCTGAAAAGATTCAACAGGGTCACAATGGAGATAGAGAATCTAGATGAGAAAGTGGCTAAAACTGCTTTGTTCACTGGACTCACTAACCGACGACTCTTGGAGTTATTACTTCAAGATATGCCTACAACTTATGCTGAACTGGTGCAAAGATGCCAAAAGCAGGCAGATGTCACGTAGATCCTAGATGCACGCCAAGGGGATATTAAAGCCTCTACAAAAGAACAGAAGGCCCCTGAGAACAAGCAGAAGCCGAAGCAGAACGTTCGTGATCGAGTCGGAAAGCCTCATCAGGCGTGGCGGCAAAGATCTCCCAGTAAAAGTGAGTATACTCCATTAAATACTCCTCAGGCTGATATTTTGAATATTATCAAGAAACAGAATATCTTGAAGTGGCCTCCAAAACTTCCTACCAAGCTTGGGGAGCAGGATCGAGAAAGGTATTGTCGTTTCAACAAGGATTACGGTCATTATACCAATGACTGCAGACATTTAAAAGCAGATATTGAGAGATTGATATCTCAAGGGCATTTATCCAACTTCGTCAGAGGAAGACAAGCGGAACAGTGGGACACAAGTAACAAAAGGGACCGCTCAGTTAGCCTAGAACAACCGACGGAGGCTCCAAAGTCTAAAAAGGGTAAGGAGGTGATCGATGCCACATGGTCACCCATCTTAACAATATTTGGAGGTCCCGAACCTGAGTCACTACAGAAGCTGAAGGCTAAATCCAAGTTCGTTGGGATTGGCAAAACACAGAAGCGTAAAAGGCCGAATGGTGAGGGTTCGATCACCTTCGACGAGGGAGATGAAAGAGGTGTCTGTTTACCTCATGATGATGCCATAGTCATCAAGGTAGAAATCGCGAGCCGTAAAGTACATAGGGTGTTAGTTGACACCGGGTCTGCTGTAGAACTTTTATCTTATGCAACTTATCAAAAGCTTAAAGTGGATGAAGACTTGATGGAGCCCTCATCCACGCATCTATACTGCTTTGCGGGATCGTTTATAGTAGCGGAAGGATCAGTACAGTTGGACCTATCAACTGAAAGCTTCCCCAAGGAGGCTACCGTTCGGGTAAACTTCTTGGTGGTTCGAGAGCTTCCGGCTTATAACGTCATCCTCGGGACACCATCCTTATCAAAGTTAAGTGCTATATTTTCAACGAAGCACCTGAAAATAAAATTCTCGACATAGATGGGGATCGGTCAAGTCTCATCTAACCAGAAAATTTCTCGGCAATGTTATGTTGCATATTTAAAGGATAAGGAGGGCCCAAGAATGGTGACGACGTTACCAATAGAAGTACGGGATGATCGAGACGAAGCATAAATGCAAAGGCCCGAGCCAGTAGAAAAGTTGGAACAAGTCCAGCTGTATTCCGATGATGAGAAAAGAATTACTTATATCGGGTCTGAGCAGCTGGAAGAATTCAAAAAGGAGTTGAAGTCTTTTCTTCAACAAAACAGTGATGTGTTCGCATGGTCTGCGGACGACATGCCAGATTGGCAAGTTGCAAAGCACAAACTTTGGATAGATCCAAAGGTGAAACCAATTATTCAGAAGAGGAGAAATCTCTCCATAGAAAAGTACGAACCCGTTCGAGGCGAAGTTGAAAAATTGAAGAACTCTGGTTTCATTGAACCCATTGAATGCCCAATCTGGTTGGCCAACGTGGTAATGATCAAAAAGGCAAATGGAAAGTGGAGGATGTGTACAGATTACACAGATCTCAATAAAGCTTGCCCTAAAGACTGTTACCCGTTGCCCAGGATTGATCTTTTGATAGATCTAACAGCAGGATATGAAACATTGAGTTTCATGGATGCATACTTAGGATATAACCAGATCCTCATGAACAAGGAGAATGAGAAGTTTACGGCTTTCATGACTGATCGTGAGAGCTTTTATTATAAAGTCATGCCGTTTGGCCTGAAGAATGTAGGGGCTACTTATTAGAGGGCCGTCAACAAAATCAATAAAGACATGATTGGGAAGAACGTGGAAGCATATGTTGACGATATGCTGGTAAAAAAGCACTACGAGAACAAAGCACATCGAAGATCTAACGGAGGTATTTTTAGTACTGCGGAAATACCAAATAAAGCTGAATCCGAAGAAGTGTGCCTTCGGAGTTTCGTCGGGAAAGTTCTTGGGTTTTATGGTATCACAAAGAGGTATTGAGGCTAACCCAGCCAAAATACAAGCTTTGATTGATATGGAAGCCCCCAAGACTGTTCGGGATGTGCAATGCTTAACAGGGAGAGTGGCCGCCTTGAATCGGTTCATCTCACAATCGAGAGAAAAGTGCCTACCTTTTTCCAAAGCACTCAAAGACTTGAGGGGCAGTAAGGAGGCAAAGTGGACTAAGGAGTGTCAGAAAGCTTTTGAAGATCTGAAGGAAACATTGGGAAGACCACCGCTATTGTCCCGACCCGAGAAGGGAGAAATTTTACAGCTGTATTTAGCAGCATCTCCTTCGGCAGTAAGCATAGTACTCATTTGGGAAAAGGACAAGAAGTAGTTGCCAATCTATTATGTCAGCCACGTACTACTTGACGCGGAGACACGATACTCTCAGATTGAGAAGAAGGGTCTGGCTCTTATGATAGCGGCTAGAAAACTACGAGCATACTTTCAGGCTCATCCAATCGAGGTATTTACTACTTTCCCCCTTTGTAAAGTTCTACGTAAACTTGATTTGTCTGGGAGAGTGGTAGCTTGGTCGATCTAACTCAGCGAGTTCCAAGTAAGCTTTAAGCCTTGAAAGACGATTAAAGCCCAAGCATTGGCCGATTTCGTAGTGGAGACTAGTACACCAATGGAGGAAATTACTGAACCCACTATTCCAACCGTTTGGGAGGTATACGTGGATGGTTAGAGTAATAAGCAAGGAGCAGGAGCTGGAATTCTCTGAAGAGTCCAAGGAGGTTTTATCATTCGATACGCACTAAGATTTGTATTCAAAACAAGTAACAATGAGGCAGAGTACGAGGCCCTAATAGCTGGACTTCGATTATCAAAAGCATTGGCGATAGCAGACGTGACTATTTTTAGTGATTCGTAGCTTATTGTCAATCAAGTACAAGGGGAGTATGGTGTTAAAGAATCCCGACTACAAAAGTATCAAGAGATGGTACAAGCATTGCAGAAAGAATTCAGGAATCTGAAAGTATGTCAGATTCCAAGAAAAGAAAATACAATGGCAAATGAGCTATCGAGATTAGCCAATGCCAAAGAAAAGAATTTAGACCGTTCGGTCTACATAGAGGAAGTAACATTCCCAAGCTATCAGGAAACGGAGATATCCTACATTGAAGCGGAGCGTTGTTGGATGGATCCGATCGTGGAATATCTTAGAGATGATAAACTTCCAGAAGATCCGAAAGAAGCAAGATTAATCAAGGTGCGATCAACACGATTCATTATGCAGAATGGAAGGCTATACAAAAGATCTTACTCCGGACCCCTTTTGAGATGCTTGGGTCCTGAAGGATCAGAATTAGCTGTAGCCGAAGTACATGAAGGAATTTGTGGTGCTCACATGGGCGGTCGGGCCCTGGCACACAAAATTTTTAGGCTTGGACTATATTGGCCTAAGCTTCAGCAACTATGGAATATGCTTGTCGATGTTGCAATTGCCAAATCCATGCTATGGTATCTAAATGCCCAGCTGAAACCTTGACTTTGATTCTAGACCCCATCCCTTTTGCAATGTGGGGAATCGATATCATGGGAAAATTCACCAAGGCGTTGGGAAGAAGAGAATATCTTATAGTGGCGATTGACTACTTCACCAAGTGGGTTGAGGCTAGCGCCCGGCAACCATCACTTGAGCGAAAGGTGGAGAAGTTCATGCTCAAGTCAATCATATATCGGTTCGGGATGCCTAGAATAATATTGAATGATCATGGTACTCAATTTGATAATCCACAATTTGAACAATTTTGCGGAACTTACTTGATCAAGCATCGTATGTCATCAGTGGCATACCCCGAAAGTAATGGCCAAGTAGAGGTAACAAACTGAACATTACTTGAGGGGATTAAGAGAAGACTTGAAGCTGATAAAGCCTTATGGGTCGAAGAATTGCACAATGTACTGTGGGCCTATCGGACTACGGTTCAAACACCCACAGGTGAAACTCCTTTTAAACTGGCTTATGTATCTGAAGCGTTGGCACCTATTGAAGTAATGGCTGGAACACTAAGAGAAAGAGAGTTCAAAGCAAAAGCAAACAAACAAGGATTGCTAGATAGCCTTGATTTGTTAGATGAAGTTCGTGCAAAAGCAATAGCGCGAACTCAACATTATCAACGAAGGATAGCGTCACATTATAATTCCCGAGTGAAGAATCATCGATACATAGCAGGGGACTTGGTGTAAAATCCAGCTTTTACCTAACCTTGACCTGACCCGGTCATTGTTGTGTTTGTAGGTCCGAAGACCCGAAGTGGTGGGAGGAGGGACTTGTGGGCCCTGCTGGTTGAGGGTGTGGTGTCGAAACTCCAGTACATGGACATTGATGATGCTGCTCCTTCCTTGAGCACATTATCAGTGTTAAGTTAGAATCTGCACACTGTTGAAGAGTGAGAATGTTGAGATATCAAACGGACTCCTGTGCATAATCCGAAGGTACTCCCTAAAACTAGACCTCTTGAGTGAACTGTAGGAGAAAACCCCATGCAATTTGTCGTTGTATAGCCCTCCAAGTCCACACCTAAGGTTGCTGAACTATTCTGTTAAATTCTGCAGAAACATGTTTTGGTCGATACTATTGGTCGATACTATCGACCAAATGTATCGACCAACAGGTTTGTTGAACCCAGGTTTAAAGATTCTCTGGAATATTATTTTCTATTTATTTATTCCTCGAGACTGGAGCCCTATTCTAGCGTTTTCAACATCTGAGAACGTGGGAGAGCCTCTCAAGAACTTCTCCTTGGTAATGGTGAAGCATTTACTCCATTAATCATTGCAACCACTCATTTACACTTTCTTGTTCCACTCTCAAGGTATGACTCTCTCTCCTAATCACTTTCTCACTCCTCTTTTCTCTATTTTACTGTTGGGACCATGGCCAAGGTGCTGCAACCTTGCAAACACCTTGCCATGAGCCTTCTATACCTCATATATTGATGTTTTCACCGATATGACTATGATTTATTCACCTCATGATCATTAACTACACACTTCTATGATTTATTGCTCACCAACTTGCTTTATTTAGCAAAACTGAGATGAAGCCTATGATTAACCTAATCTACACCTTGCATATGAGTTCAATGTTGCTTCTAAGTGATTCCCTATCTAATCCCCTATGTTTTCCCCCAATTTGCATCAAGATATAGCTAATACCATGTTTAACAACTCTTGACCTTGATGAATCAATTTGGGGATTTCTAAATGGACCATTGGATTATGTTAAATTCTTGATATTTAGTGTCTCTATGTTATGCTCAGACTATTCCCCAAGTTTCGTATCGATCCGAGACCCGGAAGACCAAATCTGGGCCAAAACCCAAAAAGCCAGCTTGCTATCCGAAATCTTCTTGGTCGATGTTTGTTGGTCAATACTATCGACCAAATGTATCAACCAACAGAGTTGCAGTCAGCAACTTTTTCCTAGTTCTGATTCGTTTGATCTTCGATTGTTCTGAATTCTTCTCTAACCTTTCATATATGCTTGTTTAGGGTTTTAAGACTATTTGGTCCACTTGCTTGTCACCTTGGACCATTCTCTTCTCCAATTCAAGGTAAGGATAGTTATCGGTATAATTACATAGGACATGAAATTTTGACTTGGTATTCCTAACCTGGTGAACATGGTTTCTATTTCATATTCTTATCATGTTAGACTTGCTACATATGTCTTTCAACAGTAGCTCTGTCTTTACATTAATTTTATCTCAATGTCTTATCATATTTATCAATTTCAATATATGATGAATTATGTCAATGTCATGAATCAAATGTTTACTATGATGGTTGTATTTTATGAATTGATATGATGGACATGGGCATGTGATTGCTTAAGTATAACTTGGGATACTGGTGCTTCTGTGCTTGGACATCGGAGGGAATAGTATGGGATGTTCTCCGAAGGTGTCCATCGACACTTTCCTGGGTTATTGGATGACATACATAGGACTTGTCTAGATGTATGGCTAGGATGTCTCTATCATATCAGACCTGATTCGGAAGGGCATTGAGACCGAACAACCCGTGGTAGTAGTGTGGATTTGTGGGCGCTCAAGACCGGTATCCACTCCGTGAGAGGACATAAATTGCATTACGATTACCCAAAAGGGGTCATTTATTGGTAGGGTTGCAAATGGCTAGACTTGGGCTCACGGGGACTCAAGACCGGTGAAATGATCCGTGAGAGGGACGTGAGAGCTTCCCGTCTACAATTTGTGGATGACCAATAGGGTTGATGAGTCCGGTGGGTAATATCCGTGACTCTAGTGTGAAGGATACCGGAAAGGATCCCGAGCTGGGAGGAATGGACGTATCTGGAACTGACATGATATGATTAAGTAGTTAACTTACATTGGGCTAGGCTTTACCTTGACATGCGCTAATACTTAGACCAAATGGTGATGTGAGAGAGCGGTGACCGAAACCCCCAACCATGGATTTGTCCGAGAGGGATGCAGGACCCAATTCCCCGGTGATGAGTGGCTAAGACTACCTAAAGAAGTATGGTGCTATGACTTAAAGCATGTCTATCATAGACGACCAGCATACTTATAGTAGAATCATATTGCATTATATGTCTCATATCATTCGCATCATTTTATGATTATCTTGTGGCTTATGTGTTGTGGAATAACTTCCTTGCTGAGTTCTTTTGAACTCATTCCTTTTCTGTTGCAATATTTTGCTAGGCTACTTTCCTATTATCTTGGCTTCCTTCTCCCAAAGTCCACGGACAACAAATAACAATAAGTCTTTTGTAATAAAACAAGGAGTAAATCTGACATGCTTCGAAATCAAATCGAAAGTATGATCATGGCTTCATGAAGATTTCACAAGGATCATGGCGAAGATTAATATGAAGATCATAAAACTTTAAGAATGAAAGGAGATTGTAGAAGAGATGGTTGCAAGGATCAATATGTTGCAAGGATGCAACATCTACTTCATAATCTCAATCTCAAAGAATAAATCATAGCAAGAGTAGATCAATACAACACAAGAGAGATTACAATTCTTTGATTGAAGAATAGGAGATGAAAAGCTTGAAGTCTTGAAAGAATTAGAAGGAATAACAAATCATGAAGATCATACTTGATTTCTCTTCGAAATCATCATGTGGAGAATTCACAAGGTTAAAGAGTGTATGGAGATCCACTCTAGAATAGCAGGGATAGAAGGATCAGTCATGGGAATGATTTAAGATCATCCTCCTATCAAGGGAATGTAAGGCACAAGAAGAAATCATGGAGAGAATAGATCAGCTTTGGGGTAAACTTCTACCAAACAAAACTAGGGAATTCGTACAGCAGAGAATAAATCGAACAATGCATAAGGTATGTATGCATTTGGTTCAACAGCAAGGTTACGGAATAGGTGGGATCTCACAATCTCCCCCCCTTAAAATAAATTTCGTCCCCGAAATTGAAAGCATACTTGGGCTTCCACTAAGATGAGGGAACTTCTTCAGGGGTGTGATTCTTCCACCGAATTTTTACCAAGGGATGGAAGGTACAACGAAAAATAGATCTAATAGGTAAAGAACACGGATGTTTTGGCGGACTTCTCAAACAGCTAAGATGAATTCAAAACAATATTGACAAGCACTTCTAATCAAGACTAGTCAAACTCATATGGTAAGAATAAATCAAAACAATGCATATGGCCTATATGCAATGCATCAGTATGGATTAAATCAAGCAACGCATATGATATGTATGTAATGCACAAGTAAAGAATAAATCAGGGCAATGCATGTGGTATTCATGCAATGCGCAAGTAAAGATAAATCAGAGCAGTGCATATGGTATTTATACAATGCATAAGTAAAGAATAGATCAATAGCAGTTAGATCAGAGGATGGGGCTTCGAGATGCAGTTAGATTAGAGGATGAGGATGCCAACAATAGTGATGATGATGGGGATGAGTATGGTGACAATGATGATCATGATGGGGTTCCAGTTTAGGATGAGGATGTTATTGATGATCAAGGAGATGAGGATCAGGATCAGGGTGAGATTTTGAGACACGAGGATATTCCTATACCACGCTTCCGTGAGATTAGAGGTCCATCACATACGACTTCTGAGGTTCCAGGTGTGGCTTCTCATCAGTGATCGATTTCTTCCACACATAAGAGGATAAAGGCTCGACAGGAGAGGATAGAGTCCTATATGTATACATTGGGAGAGAAATTTGCACGATTGGAGAAAGAGTTCAAATCTGGAAGGGACCAGACAGATCATCGGAGTCGCTCACCTAGAAAGATAGTACTAGGAGTTTCCTTTTATGCTTTCTTAGATGTAATTTCCTCTCAGACTTGTTAAATCTCCTATGTGATTAATGAAATTTAGTTTGTTTCACTTATGTTATTGTACATTATGCGTCTCATTTGTTGCATTAGTAATTGTTAATGTTTAGTTATGACTTATAACTCATAATGACTACTCACGACCATTACTCCCGACGACAACTCCCGACGACAACACGACACAGACTCATATGACGACTCATGACTATAACACCTCACAATGACAACTTACTCACAAAATAACTCACCATGACAACTTTCAAAGCAAGACTCAACACACATACCCAATAACTTAAAACCGACAACTTAACTCTAACCATGACTACAACCCAAGTACAAGTCATAACCTTTAATTATTGTGTATTATTCAAGCTTGGTATATTATGCTTTGTTTGTTCAAGTTTCTAATCCAAGTTTTCTATTATTCACTTCTAAGAAAGTTTGAGTCACTTCTGGATTTATGACTCAAGGATGCTTTCATTACTGTGTTCTATGGTTATGATTGTCCGAAAACTTAGGCTCTGATACCATTCTGTCACATCCTCCCAGCCGGTACCCTAACTGGCATACCCGAGAGTGTGATCCACAGCCCTAAAGATCAAGTTTAGGAACGATCATATCCATTTCGCACAATAACATAATCAAAAGCAAGAACAAATCATAATGTTCAAGTAATTTATAATAAAAGTCAAGAAAGGATCTCAGAAGGATCACTATAGAATATCAGAGTGCGGAATAACAAGATATCAATTCAAAAGACAACTGTAGAGTATAGTGGAAATACACCCTACAAACACATGCGGAAGGTAGATCGAAATCTAAGTAAAGCTCTAAGCTAATACAAGTAAAGTAAAAGATAAGTCTAGAAGAAACAAGAGAAATCTAATCCACATCTTCAGTCAGCTCTTCTTCTCTTTCAGTCTTCATCTTCTTCACCTTGTGCTTCCTCATACGTATCGTCATAGTATTCAAACCTGTAGAGAAGTCTAACAAAAGATTGTACAAAAAGGAATGAGTTTTGAAAGAAACTCAGTAAGGCAAGTTAATCCATAACAACATAAATAACATGTGGCAAAACATAACAAGATGCAATGCAATATGAGACAAATAATGTATGTATGCAACTAAACTCTATGTATGCTGGTCTCCATGGTAGACATGCTTTAAGTCATAGCACCGTACTTCTTTGGGTAGGTCAGTCACTCCCCCTCAGCCATCCAGGCATCTTGGGTCTGCTGGGTAATTGGGTAAAGTCCACATCAAACCATGGTAGGGGATTTAGTCAACACACTCTCTCACAACCGTTTGGCATAAGTACCGGCGCATGTCAAGGAAAAGCCTAGCCCAATGCAAGTCATCTAGTTAGTTACATCAACTCAGGTCCAGATACTTCCATTCCTCGCCCCGGACGATCCTTTCCGGTATCCTTTCCACTAGAATCCTAATAGTCCCGGACTACGGACTCATCAACCCTATTGGTTATCCACATATGGTAAACGGGAAGCTCTCATGTCCTCTCACGGGTTGGTTACCGGTCTTGAGCTCCCATGAGCCCAAGTCTAGCCATATGCAACCCTCCAATAAATGACCTCTTTCGAGTATCCACAATGTGATCCATGTCCTCTCACGGATTGGTTACTGGTCTTGAGCGCCCACGAATCCCCATTGCTACCACGGGTCGTTCGGTCTCAATACCCTTCCGATTCGAGTCTGATATAACAGAGGTATATCCTAGCCAAACACTGCTAGATAGCCCTAGGTATGACAACCATTGATTTGGGAAAGCGTCGATGGGCATCTTCGGAGAACATCCCATACTATTCCCTCCGATGTCCAAGGACAGAAGTGTCAAAAGGACACATCCCAATCCCAAAGCAAACTTAAGCAAACACATTCTCAGATCAGTCATAACATATAAAACCAACAGTTCATCATATACAAGAGAATGTAAAAGCAAAATCAGATTAGGCAATAATAGGTAATTCATATAACATGGAAAATGAAAAAGATAATATAAACAAGTGCTACTGATCTCACAGTAAGAGATCAGAATTAAATTATAATAACAGTGAGTAATCTGATAGTTCACAAAGTAGAAACCAGAGAACAAGCAATCTATGTAGTTAATGAATTAACTATCCTTACCTGATTATCGAAGAATATGATCCAAAACCAAAGAGAGCAACTCCAAACTTAGCAAATAGACTCTTAACAATCATAGATACAACATTAGGAAAGATGCCTAAAAGATCAGAGAGCAAATGAATCAAATCGGGCGAAAAAACGAAGCTACTAACTCCTTCGGTCGAGTGCTTGGTCGAGTGCCCCACTCGACCAAGGAGTCGACCAAGCAAGTCAGTACGGAATAGTGAAAACTGTTTCGGCCATAACTTCTTCGTTTGAAGTCGGAATGATCCGAAATTCGAAGGGGAACTTCCTAAGGTATATTAGGATCATATAGTAAGATAAAAGACATCAAGTCATGGGGAAAATTTGGGTTCCTGTTCTAACCCAAGAAATTAGGGTTTCAACCTTATGGTTCCCATAAAAAGGTTGAAATCACAGAATGAAAGAAAATTAAATAATTGGCCAAAAGCAATAAGAAAATCATAGGAAAAATAATTTAGGTTAACAGAAACATTGCCCACGAGGTTTCGCTCGCATGGGAGGTTACCAAGTTTTTCCAGAAAGATGATACAAGGGTTAGGGTTTCAAGAAAATCTTCGGCTAGGGTTGAGATCATGATGATGATCATAGATCTCAAAGAAACGAAGGAGATCACGAAGGGATGGTTGCAAGGATGCAGAATCAACTTCCTGATCTCAATCAAGAACAAGATCAAAGAAAGAATAATTAGAATTTCAGAAGAGATACTAACCTTGAATTGTCAGATCAAAGAAGAGAGGTTTCAGATCTGCAGAGGAATCGTTCGAAATCACCAGAGAGTGTTTCGGAGAGGTCTTCTCACGTTCAAAAAGTGTTTAGGAGGCTGCCGTAACTAAGAAACTCGAAGTAGGGTTTAAATAGAAGTGAAAAAACCTAAAAAATTACAAATTCTCGGATTTGGCAAACCCTTTGGTCGAGTGCTTGGTCGAGTGGTCCAGTAGACCAATCAGTCGACCAAGCAGAATAGCAAGGTTCAAACAGGGATTCGGAGGGCTATACAGGGTCAAATTGAGTGAGGTTTTCTTCTACGAGTCAATCAAGAAGTCTAGTTTCTAGAAATACTTTCAGATAAAGAATTGGAGTTTATTAGGTTCACCAAATAAGCTCATCTTCTTTGATGCGCAAGCAGGATTTGACAGACATATTTCAGCAACTTCGAACAGGGATTTGAAAAGTTATATGGGGTCAAATTGAGTGGGGTTTTCTCCTGGAAGTCCATTATGAAGTCTAGTTTCGGGAAATATATTCAGATTGAGCACAGGAGTTCATTAGGTGTTTCAACTAATTCACCCCTCTTCGGTGAGCAGATTCAGAACAAAACTGATGGCTCTCATGGAAAGGCTAGGGGTAATAAAGATTCACCCTAGGAAAAGAGAAACAAAGAATGCACAATCTGAAAATGTGTTGGGAAGTTTCCAACAGATAAAAGAACATTAGTGTCTCAGATATGGTTACCTCTCATAAGAGTTGGTTACCTCCCATGAGAGTTACCCATAATAAACTCTCACAAAAAAACAACCCAAGATAGATAAAGGAACATCTCATTAATATTTCAAAATCAAGAATGGAAATAGGAAGGGTGTACCAATGAGAGAAAAGAATGTAAATAAATTCAAAGGAAAGAAATCCTAATATCCCATGGGAAGACTAGGGAGAATAAAGATTCACCCTAGGGAATAAAGATAAAGAAATCATAATAAAGAAAGTCTTGGGGAGGATCCAATGAATTAATAGAAAATAGAAGGGTTGCCAATTGGTCCAAGGAAAAACAAGGATCAACTCCTCAATCATGAGGACACAAGGGAAGGTCATGGTAATAGTATGAGACCTTCCCCACAATCATAAAGATAGGTAGAAAATTCAGGGAAAGTATCATCAAGATTGTTGGTGGAATCAAATTCAAGAATCATCGCCATATGGCTTCAAGAACATAGAGTGAATTGGGGAATTCACTCTAGGGCTAAAAGAATTAGAGAAGAGGTCATTACAGCAGTGTAATACCCTTCTCATAATCAGAATATCAGAAGTAGAGAAGAAAGAATGAATTAAAGAAGAAACGAATTGAATACTAACCTTTTAGAAGAGAAACCGATGAAGAAATCTAAACAGATGTTTGAGGGTCTTTCTTGGCTTCGAAGGAGAGGATCTAGGGCTCTTCCCACGTTCTCCAAAGGTTTAGAACATATTGGGATTGAAAAACATGGAGTTCCCCCTCTTTAAATAGCACACAGAGTCCAAGAATTACTAGGATTTCACCAAACTGACCAAACTGACCCTGTTGATTGATTGGTTGCCAAAGAGGAAGTTCTAAGGTCCTTTCCACGTTCTCTAGAGAGTTAGAAACCTAGTGGGATTTTTTTACCACGAATTAAAAGAAATAAAGCTTTTAAAAACCTTCAAAATAGAAAATTACCAAAATGCCACTGCCTAGATAGCTTGTTCAAAAATAGGGATTTAATGGGCCTAACTTCAATATTTTTGGATGGGCTTCTTTCAACGCATCATACTACTTACCTAGTATGGAGGGATGTCTTCAAACCAGGTCCAACTAAGCTTTAGGTCCATCAACCAAGTTCTTCTTCACCAATGAGTAGTTCAACACCAAATCAATTAAAGTTTCCATAAGGAAACACCATCATCAATATCCATGGGTTTTGGGTCAAACACCATATCTTCTACTGAATGGCCCTCAAAGACATCATCCCTCATTTTGGGACATTGGATCAACCCTAAGAGAAAGGTCTGACATGGCTTCCTAAGATTTTCAAAGATAGTAAAACTGAAATCACGGTCAAACTTCAAAGTCAACATTAAACAAAACTGAAATCACGGTCCAACTTTAAAGTCAAAATTTAAACTAACCCTTCTTTACCCAAAACAAATAGGGTGACCTGGCTAGGTTTGGGCTGGATTTCACACCTGTACTTATTCAATTTTGACCTCACTTCCGCTTATTTGAAGGAGTGGATTCCGCCCACTGCCTTCTTAAGTTATCTGATATGATATTTACTACCGTACTCTGATTATCCTTGGTGTCTCTTTTTTGAATTCTATTATTATCAATTGCTAGTTTAATATTGATTGTTCATAATTATGTTATTGTCGATGTGGATAATGTGGTCCCTGAACTAAGGATCTTCGGGGCTGTGGATCACATCCCGGGTATGCCAGATAGGGTACCGGCTGGGTGGATGTGACACTTGGTATTGAAAAATACCTTAGCTTCAGATCCACGCTATCAAAGAAAATTGGACCCTTCATGGGAAGGTCCATATATGGTTATTAAACCGGTCAGTCGGGAGCTTACAAGCTAAACAAAATGACAACCCAGAAAGAATTGGATTGTTTGTGGAATGCCAGGCACTTGAAGAAATATTATCCTTGAGGAGATTATCATTTTCATTCATGATGTAACAAAATTCAACTCAATCAATACAATTTTCAGTTTTCAACATACTGTCTTTTGATTGGGGGCTTCACACAACACTCAAGAACGGATCCAGCGACAAAATCAAAAGGCATCGGTTTAAAACCCATATGGGACCTTCTACAAGGCATCAGTTTAAAACCCGAGTGAGTTCCTTCTCAAACTTATTGAATTTCTCCAGAAATTCTTAAGTAAAGGCATCAGTTTAAAACCTGTGTGGGACCTTCTACAAGGCATCAGTTTAAAATCTAAATGAGTTCCTTCTCAAACTTATTGAATTTCTCTGGAAATTCTTAAGTAATGGCATCGGTTTAAAACCCACGTGGGACCTTTTACAAGGCATCGGTTTAAAACCCGAGTGAGTTCCTTCTCAAACTTATTGAATTTCTACGGAAATCTCTAAGTAAAGGCATTGTTTTGAAACAACTAAGACCTACTGCAACAAAGACTCAAGTGACTGACAAAGTTCAAAGATGAAGTTAATTATTTATTCCTTTAAACGACCAAAAGGGGCCAACCTTTACATCAAACATACATATGAGATAACAAGTGTTGAGATAAATCTTCGCTCGGTCAAAAAGGAAAGTCATCATCAGTGATCATCAAGAATTTAAAACAAGATCGAAGCAGCTTTGTCAGAAGTAACACAGAGTCAAGAAGCAACACAGATTCAAGAAGAAGAAGAAGAATAGAGTCGGGAAAACATATGTTATCATTTGTTTATCTCCCTCGGGGATTGCGAAGCATTCTGCAAATACAAAATCCTCTGCAATTCCCTACTCTTTATCCAGCTTTTCTAGAAGAAGCCGGATCTTGGATCAAACCTCCATTCAAGGCAAGCTCTTCATAGTTGAATCCTTTCAGAGGAGACAGTGGAGGAGAGTCATCAAGATGATGCATTATATCCGGATCTGGAAGTGGAAGGTCCATTGCATCCTTGGCCCAAGCAGGAAGAGGAAGTCCCATCTTTGCAAACACTTCAGGATGACAATTGGCGCGGTGGGGAGTCGTGTTGAAATAAGGATTTCTCCTTAGTATCGATTCCCATACATCGTTCTCACCATCCCGGTAGGCCTGCAAGTTATAAGAGTTTAGCATGTCAACAAAAGGCTTACTCTGCAAATACTTGAAGATGCAAGTCCTGCGAACATCAGTTGAAAGGGACTCGGGCAAAAGGGTAACAGCTTGCCTTTGGGACGTTGACTCGACTTCAGACCCTTTCACCCCTGCTGAAACCTTTCCTACTTCCCGCTCCAGCTGCCGGATCTTCTCCCTGGCATCATCCAAATCAAAACGAAGACACTCGTTCTCAGAATTATTCTCTCGGGCAATCTCCCATGCTTGATTTCCAAGACGAGCAATCTCAGCAACTTTGGCTTTGGATTCTTCCTGAAGCTTGGAAACTTCATCACTCAGTGTACTGAGTCTAAAGGCTGCTTCCACTTGGTTGTGGAAGTTACCAGTGAGACTCCTGCAACAACCTAAAGGTTAGTCAAGAGCAAAAGAAAAATCTTCAGAACGAAAGGTAATGAAGAAAAACTTACATCACCAGTGATTTTATAAGTTCCCTATCTGGGACCGTAGAAAGGGCTCTACTCTCGGTAGGCATTTGAACAGTAGTGCACCATTCTAGTGCCTTGTCAAAATCGCTTGTCACCAAGTCAGATCTCTTCAACGACCAAGAAGGATGGAACATGTCATCGGCCAACCGAAGACTCTTCCTAGTGGCAAAATCCTCCAGCTCCATGGAAGGAGTGGAGGAGGATGCCAAACAAGCAGTAGAGTTGGAAACCCGAACGACAGCTTCGGGGACCACATCTTCCTCGGAGGCCCGAAGGGTCTTCATCATGGAAGAAGACTTCAGGGTAGTGCCAACGGGGGTTTCAACAGTGCGAGCAACGAAAAAGGGAGCCGCGTCCTCCTTAGAAGACCGAACGGTCTCTCTAGGAAAAGGAAGCATGGGAGAAGATGTGGGCATTTGATTTGAAGATTCACCAACAGCAAACTCCCCACATTTAGAAGATTCGCCAACTGCAGTCACCTCAAAGGGAACAACCTTCGTCAGGTCTGGAGCAGTCTTCTTGCAAGATTTCGCCCAAATATTATCCATGTTAATTCTTGGAGGCACTACAAATGAAAAGCAAAACAACATCAGTACGAGAATCCAACAAATTATAGCAGAAAAGGAAAAACCCTAGATTTCTGTCGAACAGATGAAGTAATGAACACCCATCAAGGAACTTCCGTAAATGAGTAAACCCCAAGTATAAATACTGTGGAGATTACTCAGGGAGAAGGAGAAGTTTGTTATAAATGACAAAGCAGAAGGCTTACTTGTTCAGTTTCTAATCGAAGATATTGTTGGAAGATAAGAGTACAGAGACAGCAAAGGAAGACAAAATATTACTTTGCAAATCTGGCAGACAAGAATAACTTGCAGATAGCGAGACAAGGATGAAGCACCCTTGAGGAACTTAAATAGCCTCAAGAAGTGATGCAACGATCGAAAGCTCAACTTAATCAAGGGACAGGATGGAAGAGACGCTTTGAAAATTCCAAAAAATGCAGGATCAAAGGTCAAGGGATAACGGCGCTTCAAATTCGAAACTTGAAGGCTGACCTAGGTTTCCACATGGAACAGGGTGCACCTGATACGAAGATACTGCCAAATACCAACCGTCGCACCAGTATTAAATAATAGAGTATTCCCAATTCTTTGGGAAGAGCAACTTGTACACGAATACAAGGAAACATTTGGGCTTCATCATAAAGGAGGAGCAGTTGGGAGATAAGGTTCAAGTGTCACAAAAGGTTCGGAAGAATCAAATTAACCGAACGCATCTCTCTGATGTCCCGAACGATATCTTCAATTAAGGTATAAGTTAATTTATGTGATAACTTATCTCGTTCTTAATATCTCTTGCATGAGGGAATAGACAATTCTCTGAGTACGATATGAGAAAGTATTATGGCAATCATTGGAAGAGTTCGAAAAAAAGAAGACAGATTTCTATTTCATTATAGAAGACCATGGGGGGCCAACCCTTACCAAAAAAAAAAAAAAAAAAATGGTTTCCTATTGTTCCTCCTCATTGTCGACCGAAGAATCTTTGTCTGAAGTAGGCTTTTGAGGATCTTTGGGAAGGGCGGCGAGTCAGCAAGATACTGCTCGATGTCTGGATCTGCTGGATAAGGATCCTCTTCTTCCAAGACCCAATGAGGGAAAGGCAACATAAGCTTCTCGAAGATTTCCTTGTGACACACCTCCCGAAAGGGAGTTGTGTCAAAGGAAGGATTAGATTCAAGAATCTTTCTCCAGATATCATTCTGCCCCTCTCGATAAGCTTGAAGGTTGAAGGAGTCCAACAGATCGCTGAAAGGAACGCTGTTCAGATATTCCCGAATGCAGTCCCTCTGAAGATCTTGTGAAAGATGTTCAGGCTTGCTGGGAACTGTCATCTTCTTCAGGCGTTCGTTATTCTGGGCCTGAAACTCGAGGCTTTTGCCGATCAAGGTAGCAGCATTTTTCTACTTCTTGGCCTCGCGTTCGGCAACAACAACATAACTGATTGACAGGTCAAGTTCTTTTCTCAGAGAACTTATGGCCTCCTCATTCTTCTCCTGTGACTCTTCGGCTGCTTTCTTCAGCCGGTCCACCTCAGAATTGGCCTTCGCCAAATTCTCCTTGCAGGTCTGCAGCAAGGAGCCGCTACGACCAACTCGGCTCAATGCCTCCATGTGTTGATAGAAGCTCAACACAGCATTCCTAGAAAGGTAGGAGGATTATCAGAAAATCCTGGGAGAGATTACAAAGCAAGTAGTAAAAGCTTAAGAAAAGTATTACCTTGTGGAAAGACGAACGAGAACGTCGTCTTGCAGGGTCTCAAAGGCCTGACGGTCGGCAGGCATAAGGCCGATAGAGCTCCACTCGGCAGCTTTCTTGGGATCTTGCGTGACTCGGTCTGTCTGCGTCAAAGACCAATTTGGGACAAAGATCTCCTCAGAATCTTTATTCTTCTTGGATTTCTTCGGGGCAGAAGCATTGACTGAGTCGTGCTTCCTTTTGGTTCAGACGGGAAAGGGGATCTCAACCTCTTCCACCATCGATTTTTCCCCCTCCCCAAAGCCTCAACCACTAGCTTCAGGTTCTTAATACCCTTGTAAGAAGGGTCTGGAGGCGGCATAGAGGCCACCTGTTCTGCAGTCAATGCTCAAGGAGACCGTTGCTCTGCAATCACAACGGCCTTGGCAGCCTTCACCCGAAAGCTGTCTAGATTCATTCTTGGAGGCACTACAAAGAAAGACGAAAGTTAGAAAGTTGAAAAAAATCGCAATACATTCAAGAAAGTGAAACGTGGCAGTTAGGAAGCTCACGTTGAGCCAACCCCCAGTATTGGAGAATGGGGTTGTATTCCATCTCAAGCCCATGTATCTCTTGATACCATGGAATTGACTTGATCTTCTTGATAGCAACTCTGTCTTCTTTGGATAGTTGAGGGACCGGGTTGCCCTCAGAGTATGAAGTATACAGTTTCCAGATGGTCGAGAAGTTAAGATCTGATTGAGGCGCTCGGCAGAAAAAATACCGCTTGCGCCACCCTTTGTGATTGGAAGGGCAAGTTCCTCTGGCAAGAATGTTGTCCGACCAGTTAAGCTCAACTTTGTTGCTCTTGGAAAGCACAACCCAGCCAGGGGGACGGGAAAGAGAAAGAACATGAAAATGTACAAAAAGAGGAAGAGAAGGTATGATGCCGAGTTCAAAATGGCAGAAAACAAAGTATTGAAGAAAGGAAATGTCCCAATGGTTCAGAATGGCAGAAAACAAAGTATTGACGAAAGGAAAGCGAACTTCGCTTTCCAGAGTATCTATATACAGGGAAAATTCGCCCGGAAGGATCGAATCAACCCTCTCATCAGAAGTGGGAGCCCTAAGATGGTACGAGGAAGGAAAGTCGTAGCGTTGGACGGCTAAAGGAAGGTTTTCCTCAGTAAAGGAGGAAGCAACAGAACCAAGTCTGTCACATCCACCCAGCCAGTACCCTACTTGGCATACCCAAGTGTGTGATCCACAACCCCAAAGATCAAGTATCGAGGTAATCAACCTCCCACATAGACAATAACATAATCATGAACATAAATAATCAATGTACAAAGTATAATCAAAAGATCCAAATAAGGAAAGAATAAATCATATATCATCAGAGTACGAAAGACAATCAGAATGTCTAAATCATAAAGTAAAGTGAGGCAGAATCTCACTCTACAAACAGCGGAATAGTAGTTCTAAAGTCAAAAGAAAGATTACAACTGGTTATAAAGACAAGAAAGAAGGATATAACAAAGTAAGCCAGAGCTATTCTACTTTATAAAGAACGTCTTCATAAACATAAACCTCATTAATGACGCTCAGACGTTCCCACTCCACAATAGGGCTAATCCTGGAAATAAGTAAGACCACTCGAGGAATCCTCAATGTAATCGTCATGGTTGTCAACACCTTGCGTAAAGTACGCTTCTTCAGTTTGCGCTTCCTCGTATTGACCTTCATAGTCATCAATACCTGTAGAGTAATCTAACAAAAGATATTGTACAAAAGGAGTGAGTTTCAAAGAAACCCAATAAGGCAGTTAATCCATAACAACATAAATAGCAAGAATTCAAAGCAAAGTAAAATGCTATATGATATGAAACACATGATGAAATATGATTCTAACTCTATGTATGCTAGTCTCTATTGGCAGACATGCTTTAAGTCATAGCACCGTACTTCTTTAGGAAGGTCTCATCACACAACGCCTTTTGGTAGTGGGTCCGGCATCCCTCGGGACATTCCATGGCTGGGGTTTAAGTCACCACTCTCTCACATCACCATTTGTCTAAGTACTGGCGCATGTCAGGGTCAAAGCCTAGCCAAATGCAAGTCTCCTACTTAGTTACATCAAGTCAGATCCAGATACGTCCATTCCTCTCCCTTGGCGATCCTTTCTGGTATCCTTCACACTAGAGTCCTCATAGTCCCTGACTATGGACTCATCAACCCTATTGGTTATCCACATATGGTAAACAGAAGCTCTCACGTCCCCTCATGGGTTGGTTACCGGTCTTGAGCACCCGTGAGCTCAAGTCTATCCATATGCAACCCTACCAATGAATGGCCCCCACAATGTGATTCCTGTCCTTTCACGGGTTGGTTACAGGTCTTGAGCGCCCATGAATCCCCATTGCTACCACGGGTCGTTCGGTCTCAATACCCCTCCGATTTGGGTCTGACATAATAGGACATCCTAGCCAAACACTACTAGACAGCCCTAAATATGTCATCCAACAGTTTAGGAAGGTGTCCAAAGGGCATCTCCGGAAACATCCCATAATATTCCCGTAGTTGTCCAAGGACATAAGTGTCAAAAGGACACCTCCCCTTTCCAAACCATACTTAATCATTCACAAACATAATTCCATCATATCACATATATGGTAACTTCATATATGGAAAGAATTCAATAACAACATCCAACTTGTATATAACTGGTAAGTAAATCATACATGAATCAATTAAGCATAAACAAGTAATGCTATTGTAATAGTTGCATCAGCAGTATATCATTGTAAGAATCTAATTAAGGAAATACACCAAAGATTCAAATATAGAAACTAGAACATGCAATCTATGTAGTTAAGGAAATAACCATCCTTACCTTATATAACTCACAAAGGATCTTGGGGGAATCAAGTAAGACCTTGTGTAAATTTGGAAAGAAAGTCCTAAACAAGTATATATAACATATTAGGAAAGATACCTAAAAGGAAGGAAATCAAATCATCCAAAACAGACCAAACATGAGGTTGCTGTCTTCATTGGTCGATTGATTGGTCTACTGCCTCAGTCGACCAATGAGTGGACCAACAGAGACAGTGGCCTTGAAAATCAGAGATTTTTTAATACAAAACCGAATTTGGTGGTTCAAAAGGGTACCAAACAAGAGGGAAACTACAAGGGTAGTATGCTAGTATATAGGACCTCAAAACTCTAATCATATCAAGTCTTCAAGTTACAAATTAGGAAACAAAAAGTTACCATAATTAGATCAATCATAGTTCTTGAAGAATTCATATCAAAATCATGGACAAGAACAATAGGATGATGGATTAATAATATGACAAAGGATTCATGAAAAGCATGCATAGATTCTATAGAGAAATAGAGCTAAGGATGAAGAACATTAATCTAAATATGGAAAGAGAATAGATACATGTTTTCCTTCAAAAGCGAGTGATGATCTTGATAAAGATCATCCACCAAGCTTTAGATCCTTAGGAAAAGAGAGGGAATGAGTAAAGAGATAGTTGCAACAGAGATGCAACATCATCTCTACTATCCTCAATCAGAAAAGGAAAGAAAAGTAATGGAGAATCAACGACGAAACATAGAAGAGGATCATCACATACCTTTTTGTGCAAATGCAAGAGATTTGACGAAGATCCGTCAAGAGAATCACCAAGGATGCAAAGGAGATGACTTGCAAAGGGCTCTGGTTCGTTCCAAAGAGTTTGGAGGTAATCAGTAAATCAAATCCCATTGGTCAATTGATTGGTCGACTGGCCCAGTCGACCAATGAGTCGACCAATTAAGAGAGCAAGTCCAAAACAAGGAAATGAAGGCTCAGATCAAATCCAAACATAAAGGGGTTTTGCACATACACCAAGTGACTTACCTAGTAGGTAGAAATGCCTTCAAACCAAGTCAGAGAGTACTCCAAGTCCATCAACTAATTCCTTTTTCATTAGGGTGCAGTTTCCATAAATGGAACACTGTCATCAACACTCATGGTTTCTAAGCCAAACACCAAGTCTTCCACTAAGATGGCCCATAGTTGACTTCTTGCTTTACTTCAGGTTGTTGAACCTACAAACAACAGGGTTTCCGGGTCAAGGTTAGGGCTGGGTTTCACATGGTCCATCAGCGGACCTGGTAGGTTGTTTGGACTGCCCAGAGGATTCGGCAGTCACCATCGGAGTCCTGGATGGTCCAGACTTAGGAAGGGCAGAAGAAGCCCTAGCATTTTCTTCTGCTTTTCTTAGTTGACTAAGTTCTGCGAAGTCATGCCAGAGAGGAGTTAGGGTTTTCTTGTCACTATCCGACTGCTCAGAGGGGACAGAGGCAAAGGCCTCATCACCAAGATCGCCCTTACCAGCATTAAGTTCAGGAGAAATCTCAGAAGAAACCCTACCGCCCTCCATTACTAAGAAGTTTGATGGTGGTTTCTAGAGAAAAGAGAAACCTAGAGACGAAAGTAAACTTTGCAAAGGAGTCAGGAAACTTACTGAATCACTGAGGCAAAAAGCTCGAGAGCGAGAAGATCGTGAGGGCGCGAAGAAGACGACGAGGTTTCAAAATTCCAGACAAAGAAAATGAAACCTACGAAGACAACGAACCGCTTTTAAGCACTTACACAAGTGTTCGAGGACATGTACAATCGAGATGGACTCAACATCAACAATCGAGATTTGGAGACGGTTCGAAAGTTTGAACTCACGAATCAAAAACAGGCATTCAGAAACCGTCGTTTCGATTTCGTGAGAAACAATAGTTTGGGCTACGTAAGACGCGTGGTGTCACCCCCACAAAGTGTGATGATACTCACAATGCTCGAGGAAAAAGCGACACAGCAACATTAAATGTGATATGACATTTAATGGGTTGGGGATTATGTAAAACTATTGTTCGACAAAGAACCCAATTAAAAACCAAGTCCTCGGGATCAACTGAACTCTTGGTCTGGGGGCCTCGTGATATGGAGAAAATATAACCAAACCTGGTTCAAACCTGGTATGACCCTTAACTCCGGTCGGGACGAAAGGAATCGACTCGCTTCCGAGCGAGCCGGGTCCAGGAGATAGCTTGCTGAGGAAGAAAACTAACTCAGTCACAAACACGCCCTAATCCGATACGATCGGAATAGGCTAATCAACCTAAAGGCGGCTAGCAATATTTGGTGACTGTCACTCATCGCTATCATATTGATAACTATCATATAACGATCGTATTATCAAAGGACTCATCTACTAGTCCAAACTAGTAGAGATCTATCACTCAAAGGATCTATCTGTTAAGATCCAACGACTATCCGAAGAAGGCTCAAATACATCCAATGAAGGATATTCGAAGGTACACTCTATATAAGACATCACCAACCCACAAGGTAGGGAGGACACACACGGAAACAATCTGAATCGTATTCTTGTTATTCATTCCTTAGCTCTGTGCTCTAGCAGAGCCGTTTGTGATTAAGTTCATCAATTGACTTAGCTTTCGGAGGTGGACTCCCGATCCCAGTGGTCGGGCCACATCTGACGTTCGTTTTTGCAGGTCATTCTCAGGAGATCTAAGGGCTGAGCCAATTTTGGACGCATCACATGCAAATCTGACTTTTCCTTCCCATAAATCTGAAAGGTAATTTAAACAATTCATGGAACGTGATTCTAAACTTCCATACACGGTAATTTCATATTAAAAAATTGATGTGATGCACTCGATGAACCAGAAAAATGAGCAAGTTCCGCTAAATTTCTTAGTTTCACAATCTTGATTTGAGAATAACGTAACGATAAATAATTCCTCAATCTTCATGAAAAATTATTATTTTAAAGAGAGGAGGAACAACGTACCTTATGGGTGGATTACCGAAAAAGGGAATTGAAGGCAAGATTACCTGACAAAGGAATTTGATCACCTCACTATTATTCTGAGTGTTGATTTAGCATTCTTGATCTGATCTATATAATAGCTTTTTGATCAAGATTCCCACAGACGGCGCCAATGTTGTTGTAGAATTCGGTTCTTCCCGTATGATCGCTCGAACCAGCAAAAACATGCTCGACCGGTGTGGTCGAGTTTCGTCTCCGACGAACAAGTTAGTTCAGAGTGAACAGAAGGATTAACCTCAATATCTCAGTTAATTGAATAACTCAAGAGTGCATACCTCCTAATGATGAATATATGGGTATTTATAGATCTTAGGAAATGTTACCTTAACTATGCAGTAATGGAGTTCAAATAGGAACTCTATAATTATTGCTAACTTCTTGAGAGAGGAATCTTATCTGCCAAGAGAGTATTACTTGGATTGTAGTTGTGGAGTCCGACCTGGACTCTAAGAGTAATACAAAATACCATACTTCATCGGAATCCTTATCCCTATCTTTAAGGATGTTAGATGTGATTCAAATTGTACACCTTGCTTTCCTTTGTTTTATTCGTGGTCCAGCCAAGGTTTGATCAATCCAGTTCTTCTTTGGTCGACCTAGTTAGGTCTATTATAAAATATCATAGTTTCGTTTGTTGCTAAGGACTCAAAAGGAAAGGGATGTGAAGCCTTTGAAACTTGAAGTAGAGGAAATTTTGTATTCCTCAACTGTATTAACTATATAGCAATCCAACTAATATACTATTTTCTCACAAAATCAAACTCATATTCGTATTTCTTTACACAAAAAAACTACATCAAACACCCCCAAATTTTCTAAAATACCAAAAACTCAGTGAAGTTACTGCAACAGTTGGTATAGAGAAGTCTGCAAAGCTGAGTAAACAGAACGCCAACCCGACTGTGAAGGATGGACATTGTCCCAAAAGAATGAAGACTCAGGGTTCTTGCACACTGTGTATTGCTTTGCACCAGTTGCATTCACACCTCCACACGAGAACTGCTCCAAACCCATGCAACAAGGCTTCAATACGCTTCCTAAAAAATAAGTGAAATCCCACATTAACCATACAGGAGAACCCAAACAAGCCAAAACCCCAACAAGAGAGAGAGAGATCACCTCCTTGTTTCTTGATTGTGGACATGAAAGCACCATAGAGATCAAGAATGTGGAAAGCAGAATCCTTAGTCTCGTTATTCAACTTTGCAACAGCTTGTTGCAGCAATATGTTGTGCAAATTGACAGCCGTATTCTGCGATACATTGCATTGCTTGTATGACGAAGTCCTTGTGCTTATAGGTAGACATCCCAAGGGCTCCAGAGCCGTAATGGCTATTTTTTTCACTCCCAAGTCATGAATACTTTTTAAATTCAAAGCCAGTAGATTAACCACCGATGCGATAAAAGCTGGTAAACCCTGTCATTATGGTAGTTTGTGTATTAGCTCCGGGTCTTTTTTTATGGAATGTTACCAGCAAATCTATAATACCAAATCCTATATCATGTCAATTTTCATGTCGGCAATACCGGTCTTGATACCATGCACTAAAACCATGTTCCTTTCACGCTACAAACCACAATGGTGGCTTGATATGAATTCACCACCATAATTCATGTTACATACCTGGGCAGTGCCACCGCGAGCATAATAGGCACTATAGTCATTGCCAGCACAAGTGACAAGAGCGAGAGAGTAGGCGACATCAGTAGGGGTGTAGAAGCCATCATTGTGAAGGACACATTGGAAGAGGAGGATTTGGGAGGTCATGTTTGGCTCTGTAGTCTGTGTCTGGAACACACCTGTTCCTCCGTAAGCGAAGTTCATCCCATTTCTAGCTGCTTTCCTCCCTCTCTTCCTCACTTTGTATGGTACCGGAGACTTTATTCCCATAAAAGATGCTGTTTTTGATAATCATATATATGTATGAATCTTTAAACAAGTATATGAAAGATCTACCAAAAAAAACGAAAAACAAATATATGGAAGATAAGGAAATATGGGAGAATATTCAGCATGAGTCCTCTCTTCACCTATTTTGGGGTAAGACCTCTATCCTAAATTAACCAATCATATAAAATTCACTCTCACAACAATGAAAGCCTCTCTAGTATGTATCTCTTGTCAGAGATTACACGTAGTTGATTTCTAGAGTGTCTTGTACGTTATTTGTACAACGACATTGACTCTCAAACTCGTTTAAATTATGTATACATTTAACTTAACAAAAACTGACAATGTCTAACCGGCAGCCATCTCCCGTAATGAATAAGAAAAGTACATACGAAGACATTGGATCCCTTTTAAACCTTTCAGTTAAATAAGAAATTAACTATGGTCCTACCAAAAAAAAAACTATGGGGGAAGATTGAGCATGTGTCTTTCTCTCTTCACTTTCTTTGAAGAAGCATTTCTAGAAACAAAATATCAAGTGATTGGCTTACAAGTGTGTGCTCACCTGATGGTCCATGCATAGTGGCTCTGAGCTAGACTAGGCCGCTAAGGGGAACAACAGGAAAAAATGTTCTCCATAGGAGACATTTTTTTAACTGCTACTAGGATTGTTTTCAATGTTAACACATAACTGTACACGATGAACTGGTTTCTTTCTAAAATCTTGATCTTTTTCTACTTTTTCTTTTTTACTATTAAATTAATTTTTTTTACTAATGAGTAGAGGTTTGTGTTCACCTCACACTTTTCTACCACATAATATAAGAAAGACCAATCTTTGAGAGTTAACAAAAATGCAATATAGTAGGACTGGACCCCACCTCTATTATGTGGAAAAAATATGTAAAGAAATCGTAGACCTCTCTGTTGATGAGTAAAGAATCTAAACTCCTTAAAAGAGGTTGATTCTCTTAATTAAAGTCAATTTTGTTCAATGATTGCGGGATCAATTGCCAAATTAGAATAGCATTACCAAAGCATTAATGATTGTGATAGTTTCCATCAATTACTAGAAATAAGATGAAGTTCTAGATTTTCTTTGACCTATCCTATACATCAAATAAGAATCTATTTTGTTTAACTAATTAATATATATATATATATATATATATAGATATAAAACATAACAAAGCTTGTGTATGCATGTATCAAATCTCTTGTGTACATATGTATCAAATCTTTTACAATAAATTGAAAAATTACTATAAAATAATCAGAATAGGTGAATCCCATAGACTTGGGAGTTGGATAGAGGAAACAAGAGATTAAGAGTCAAATTATTACTGTTGTTTACCCAAAAAACTATCAAATAACCAATACCCTGCATTAAAAGCATGTAAATACTTCAGCAAGTAAAACACCATGTGAATACTTTACCAATAAAAGAATAAAACCATGTAAATACAAAAGGAAAATAATATATTTTCTAACGAATATATTCTAAGAAAACAGAGAAACAAAACCATTCAATAATGGAGGTCCACCACATTGCATTCCTTTGTTCCGGTCAGTAATATTTCGATTTCTCTTGCCTATTCTTCCGACACTTTTCACCCTCATTCCAGTTCTCACGATTTTTTTTCCAAACACACTGCGAACCCTCCTCGTGCAATCATTGAATTGACACTTGACAGTAGGTGAGCAGCACGTGAAACTAAAACAAATCGATTCTACTTCCAGATGATTCGAATGTCGAAACCCAAATCAAAACAATATAAAAAGGTGGCTGATAACTGAGAAACCACCACACAGAGAGAGAACACAGTAATGCATAAAGCAAGTCATTATCATGAACTGAAAAGAAAGAGATAAAAAAACACTAGAAAAAGAGAGAGAGGTGAAGACTGAGTGATGGACGGCAAGAAACGTACCGATATAATCTGTCAAAACACGGCCATCGGAAAATCGGCCAGTAGGTTTACCAGGAAAAGTAATTCCGTACGGTAGGTTCCAAGATTTTGATTCCGATGATTTCCCAATATTCCCTGTGTCTGCATAGGAGTCTCCAAAGACAAGCAACTTTGAAAGGTCCTTGTGTTGGTGAATATTCTGATGCAGATGTTGATGAGCTGAAAATAAATCAATCACCATCAATCCATTAAGATTTAAGAGAAAAGGAAACAGAAGGAAGCTCATGTATATGCTTTATTATTGTCTTACCGGCAAGAAGATTGAAGAGGCAGAAAAGGTCAATGAAGAAAACCAGGCTCTTTAGTCTCGCCATTACAGATTCAGAGAAGAGAAGCAAAGACGGCGAAGGGAACAGAGAAACTGCATATGGATTTGAGACTGATGTTCTCTTATTCGAAGTGGCTTTAGATGGGATTTAGTGAAGTTTGCTTTATATCAGTGGGATTTTATTTTTAGTAAGAGTACGCGAGTCTGATTTATTTGACATTTAAGGCTGGGTTCAGCCAGGATTTTATGGGGCTCAATGTATTACAAGATCTTTGTTTCCTAGTTGAAGTCAAATTGTAATTAGAAAGTTGGGGACTGTTTTGTTAATTATATTCAACTTGTTCAAAGAGCCCTGTCCAACTTAATTTTGGAAAATCTAGGATTCCTTTCCTATTTGGGATGGAAATACTAGAGACTTATAAAAAGGGTGGAGAACTCTAGGACTCTGCGAGGATATAAGAGAGGGCGGGCATTTGCTGTTGGAGCATTGCCTTTGACTTTTTTTGGAGAAAGAGTTGTTGGAGTCTCTTCTTCAAGCCCTGCCAGAGAGATGTCTTCTTCCATGTTCTAAGCTTTTTTTGCTAGAGTGTAGATGAATTCTTACATAAATTAAATTAATTTTTTTTCCCTTGATGCAATTTAATAGTCTCATTTTTTTCTTCAATTTTATTTTTTTTAATGAATGAATGTCTGATCATCACTCATGAATTTCGTGGTACATTTTCATACTTATAATAGTGGAGATTACATGCTAAACCCGGGGTTGAAGAATGATAAATTAAAGCTAAAGTATAATATGTTAGGTGGTTTATTCGACATTGTTTGTGGCTTTCTTGTGTTTCGTGCAGCACATTAGATTGATCTTTCTATACATAATTGATAGAGGGGGGGGGGGGGGGGAGTTTGATATGTTAGGAACTCTCATGCGTAACAAGTGAGGTGATCTAATTTTGAGAATCACATTGACAAGGGCAGAGATTTAATTGACTGTGAGGGTGGGGGAAATCGATAATTTATGATATGTTTGGTGAAATTGAAGCTTTAATGTTTTTCCCATTTATTGGTTGTTTCATGTTTCCATTATAATTAGTAGCTTAACTAATTCTTGGTAATTCGTTGGACTAGATAATTATAAGTATATTGGAAGTTAGTATATGATTGGTTCAATTCGATCCTGGTGGGTACAATATCCCTTATTTCACTATATTACTTGGGCGACTTTGTGCACTAGGGAGTAGGATGCAACAATGTCATGCTGCCCTATATGCCATCCAACATTTTATGTGATGCATGTTTCTAACTATTGCACCACGCCTTATGTAAATACCAATGTTCTGGGATGGTCTTTCAATCTATGAAAAGAAAGTGCATGATCAGAAATCTGGGATAAGGGCCAGACTCTACACCACGAACAGGGTTAGGAGAAATTGGTCTAATCTAATCTCATCACCACTCCTCATACTCCCATCCACTCATCATGCTCTCCATGACCAAACAATATCACCCTCAAGCACCTGCTATCTTGGCTTGGTATCCCTTGCCATTTTAGGGGCATAGAATCTCAAGAACCCACTATCTTGGATGATCACCTTGACAACCCTATGCCCTTAACTTAAGCACCCGCTATCTTTGGCATGATATGAATGGTACACTAGGATACCAAGTGTCCCCTCACGGTTCTCATTTCGTCGGTTGAGAACCCACTAGTACCACTACTCCATAGCAGGGCTGCTGACCTTAATACTCTGTTGGGAGGGTGGTTGCAACTCCAAGGCTCATCCTAGCCCAATGACATTATTTAAATATGACAATATTTGCAAGCATGCATGATCATGTGAGGTGCATGAGCCTTCGGAGGTAATGGCTGCAGCCACCACCCCGGCATATTATATGAATGGAATCCCTAATTCCCATAGACATAATTGTTTTCACATAAAGTATTGAAAATGTTAATCAAATAAAGCATTGAGCATATAGAGACTGTGTGTGTTTTAAGCGTAAGACCCACATAATTACACCCCTTGATGTAAGCAACATGTCATATACATTTTCACATTCACATTACAACATAAGCATCATCAACAACATGAGCAGACTCGTGAGAGGACATGGATCACATTGTGGGAGCCATTCATTGGTAGGGTTGCAGTAGTAAACTTGGGCTCATGGGCGTTCAAGACCGGTGTTTGTGAAATTTAAAAGTAATCGCAAGCGCACGCTATCGTGTAGCTAATGGGTCGATCTCAAGCAGATATACCACTTAGAATTTAACTTCTTAATAGTAATGCGAGAGTGGAATGATTCAATTTTTGTTAACTAATTAACTAAACTAAACAATCCTAATCCATACATCTAATGCAATCGAATTAATACGAAAAATAAATTAAATACAATCAATGCATAAATAAAAGACAGGAAAAAAATGCGAACAATAAAAATAAAAGGAAAAGGTAAGTGATCCGAGTGTCAGCTCTGGATCGAGGGGAGGGGAGTATAATAATAATGACTTTGACCGTGGACCCTTTGTCGTGGCTTACAGTCCACCGATCGGGGGAGTGGATATTAAGGAAAAAAAACAGTGCAGAAAGTAAATAACAAAGCAATAAACAAAGCAATAAAATGAAAAGGAAGCCTTAACCAAAGAGAGGCATGACTGTAGGCATCTCTAATCGAGGATCCAGGGGAAGGGAGAACAATAAACAGTGCTGAAAGTAAATTGCAGAAAGTAAAATGGAAACCTTAACCAAAGAGAGGCACGATTGTAGGCATCTCTGATCAAGGATCCAGGGGAAGGGAGAACAATAAATAATGCTGAAAGTAAATCTTAAATTAAGAATATGGAGGGGTAGATAGAAGCGGGAATGGAAGGAGGAGAGAAGATTAATAAAGAAGGTTACTTACTTGCGAATTGAACAAACGATTCAAATCTCAACCAACCCTAACAACCAGATCTAGATCTAGAATGATCTAAATTTGCAATTGCTAGACCCAGAGAAAAACGAATCTAAAAAATTGAAACTTGAACTTGAATTGCATTACATAAAAAAATTAAACCTAAACATTCAATCTAGAAATTAAAATCTCACAAATGCAAGCAAAGAAAACTAAAGAAAACCTAAATAAACTGAATAGAGAATAAAGAATGCTTCTACTAAGCTTTAGAACACGTTCTCCTTTGATGGAGTATGCTCTCCTTTTATAGAGTTTACATGAGATATGAGACACGGTTGAATTTGAATAAAACTCAGGGTTCCTATTTGACTCAGCCAATTAGGGTTTTGACGTACTAATCGCTCCGACTTAGAGAGATCAGATGCATAATTCAACCATTAGATTTGAGGTTTAGGTAGTCGTGAAGCTCTCCTCCAAAAAGCAGCACGATCGGACATCAAATGACCATTCGATGAAGGGCTTGATCGAAACTGGACAGAGATATTCAAAAACGGGATTTTTGCCTCTTCCTTCTCTAAATATAATTCTTTTTCCTCTTTTTCTTTCTTTAATTAAATCCCAGATAGGAAATAAGATATTGAAGTATGCAAAGACTCTTTTCTCCATTTGGACTCTCTCAATAATATCTCTGTAGATTAGATTGATAATTTATAATCTCAGCCATAGATCAAATTTGCCTTCTTTATCTCTTCAGTATTTCGGAGTTGGCCCATAATCACACATCTCTAGCCCATCATGCTCCAGATCAGGCCCATTTTCGCATTTGAGAATTTGAATAGACTTCTTGACGTGTAAAATTGCGTGATTCAAGCCCAAAACTCCAAATATTTTCTTAAATATTGAAAAGTCCTAAAATTTGCAAAAACAACATAAAACCCAAGGTAACTCCACTCTAAGTGTATAAAATGCATGCTTTATGCCCTAAGATTTTACACATAAATGTGCTCATCAGATTCCCTCACACTTAGACTAAACTTGTCTTCAAGCAGAAATTAAAGAAAAATACAAGTGCAGGTAAGAAACTAGTGCAACAAAATAAATCCTAACTCACTTTCGTAGGAATCACGGTTACACTTAGCATGTGCAACAAGCCTTTAAACCACTAGGTTACCCCTAGAGGACGAGTTTTGTCTCGTGGATGTTTGCAGTGAATATACATCCAAAATTCCAATTCAGCTCAAAATAAAACATTGCAAATTCCAACTCTAACAATTGGTAAGTACTCATAGAGGATCAATAGCTATGACAATTTTTCTCACCATTGATTTAAGATCCCCCACACTTGAACTTTATTACCCCATATTGATTCTTGAGACAAAGGATATATCTCAATCAAAGACTCACCTTATATCTTTCAAGTACACCTCTCCTTTAAGCAGAACCACTCATAAAGTAAGGGGACCAAGGACTAAGGCTTTGAAGTATTTTTGACCAAACAATTTTACCAAGGCATTGATGACACTTGTATTTATTTCTCTCTTTTTTTTTGAGTAGTGAACTCTACTTTACTCCACTACGGTTGGCTTGAATAACATGGTGGAGCAAACACCAGAAACCCAAGTTAATTTGTAGCTTTACTTTGCATATGCCCACATAGATAATGATGCGAGAGTTCTTTTCAATAATCTCATTCCTAAGAGTTTCGATCAAATCACCTCGATTCCTGAGTCGGAGTGCCCTGTCTAGTTCCAAGGAATTCAACTTTTACTTTCTACTCTTTTTTTTTTTCCATGCCATACACAAAATTGATTTAAAAAAAAACAAGGACCCACAAAACTCATATATGGTCCAACGCCTTAAGTTAAGGGCCTTTTATTTTTCTAAGGAAAGTCTCATCTCAACATATACACAAGTTACCTTCTTCTCAACAATGTTTTTATGTGTTCACGATGGGTATCAAAATCACTCTCATTTCACACATCATAGCAATTGAAAGAGTATGTACACTAACCAAAAGTCAAAGTTAAAAATCTACAAAGAAGCTATACCCCCTACACTTAAGTAATGCAATGTCCTCAATGCATGCATGAAAAGAAGAATAAGGGCAAGGCAAAAGAAGGGTATACCTTTCAGTCAAGATGTGTTTATCATGAGAAGCTTTTATCTTATCTTCAATAGCAATGTATGATGGGGAAGGCACTCCAAATAAGAAAAACCATGACTAGAAAAGTCATCCCTAAAGACTTCAAGAAAAACATTCACCATGTAAAAAAAAATTCTCATCATACGTTGAGGTTCTTCAGACGGTTTAGCATCCTTCATAAAATGAATATGATGTTGTAAAATGGAAGAGCTTAGACCTTTGATATTTGTGATAGACCAACCCAATGGTTCTCTATTATTATTCAATAGTGTGATCAACTCTTCTGCTTTGTCAAAAGTTAAATCAAAGACAACAATGATAGGAAGAGTATTATCTTGTTCCAATAAAGCATACTTCAAATTAGAAGGCCACTCTTTCAATTCTAGCTGGGGGGGGGGGGGGTTCAATTATTGAGGGCTTGGGAGTAGAGATGGAGATGGATAGAGGTTCAATAGGCTCCAAAGGTGTGTGAAAATTTAAGACTTCAAAAAAGAAAGTTTCACTATCATCATCCAACATATCCCTACATTCTTGAAATTCATAATCAAAATCAATCTCAAAGTTGGTAATCAAATCTTTAGGAAAATCCAAAGACTCCTCAAGCATATTGATCTCTTCTTCTATTTGTGGTTGTTTCCCTATTCTAAACATATTAAACTCCACAGTTCGATTTCCAAAAGACAACCGTAAAAGACCATTTCGACAATTGATTAATGCATTACTAGTAGCCAAAAATGGTCTTCCTAGAATTATTGGGATTTCATCTTTGATTGAAAATGGTTTAGTATCCAACACAATGAAATCAACTGGAATAATAAATTCTCCCACTTTCAGTAAAACATCTTCAACCATCCCTTTGGGAATCTTAATTGACCTATTTGCTAACTGAAGAGTAGTTCTAGTTGCTTTCAATTCTCCCCCTAATAATTCCTTATAAACATGGTAAGGCAAAAGATTCACACTTGCACCAAGATCAAGTAAAGCATGTTCAATGTGTGTATTGCCTATGACACAAGCTATGGTAGGGCTCCCTGGATCCTTATACTTGGCTACTATAGGTTGAGTAATTATGGAACTAATGTTACCTGCCAATAACGCCTTTTTGGGAATGCTAGTGATTCTTTTATGAGTGCATAAATCTTTCAACACTTCTGCATAGGCGGGGATCTGGGATATGTCATCCAAAAGAGGGATATTCACTTCTATCTTTTTGAAGACATCAAAACTTTTCTCCATAGTTGCAGTCTTTTTCTTATTAACTAGACGACTAGGATAAGGAACCTTAGGAACATAAGGACTCTCATTTGAAATTTGCTCTTTTCTCATAGTTTCTGATAGTGGTTCACCAAACTTAGGTACTGCTAAAGCAGCTGGCTCATCCTCAACTTCTATGGGTTCCTCAGACAAACTTTTATTAGGAGATACTTGAACATTCTCCTCATCACAGTGGTCACTAATCTCGCTCTTTTCATTAATATGTGACTCACCTGTTAAATACCCTTTCCCACTTCTCAATGCAGACACATAATTAATTGAAGCTAAAGAAGAATGGGAGGATTCAACTTGGTTGACTTGATTTTGTGGTCTTTGTTGAATCTGAATCCTAAGATTTAACTCAGGTTGGCTAGGCATTTTACCTTTTTCTCGCTCAGACAAAGCACTTGCAAGAGTGAAAATTTGTTTTTCCATATTATGCATAGAAGTCATGAAGGTGCTGGAAAGTACTTCCATATTCTTCTCTAAAGAAAAGAGACGAGAAAACTCTGGATTGTTACCTCTGTTAAACCAGGTGATGATTGATTTTGTGCAATGTGAGGCATATGAGGCAAAATAGGTGGATTGACAGGCCTAGCTAAATTGGCATTTTAGAAATTTGGGGCTTAAGGAATCTGGACATTTGGATTATGAGAAAATTGGGCATTTTGCTTTTGAGGGGCACCAAAGTGATTTTGTGTGGAATAATTCCTTAATCCATTTTGGTTTTGCCCTTGAGACCATGAAAAATTAGGATGATTCTTCCACCCAGGATTGTACGTGTTACTGTACGGGTTTGGAAACATCGCATTGACATTTTCATGTTGGCCTCCAGAATAGCTAGGACATTCCTCAATTACATGTGTAGGAGACTGACACCATGCACACATAGCAATAGATTTGTCAATAAAATGTGCTTGACTTGGTGGTGGTGGTGCAGCTTTAACTACCAAAGTCTCTAACTTTTTCAAAAGACTATCTATTTGTGCTTCCTTATGAACTTGGCTATCAACAAAATATCACCTTCTAGTCCTTTTAGATTCTTGGGTTGACTCCCATTCTCTAGTTCTATCTACTAGGTCTAAAAGAAATTCCCAAGCTTCGGAATCATTAGTGAATGATGTAAATCCTGTGGGGCACATAGATTCCAAGAGTTGCTTTGTTTGATAATCGATAGCCTCATAAATTATTTGGCATAAATGCCATAATTCTATACCATGGTGAGGGCATTCTTGGAGAAGGCTTTGGAACCTCTCCATTACCTTAGCAAAGGACTCATTGGGTTTTTGACGAAATTGAAGAATATCATTTCTTATTTTATTCGTCTTAAAGAAAGGAAAGAATTTCTTCAAGAATAGGACAGTAAATTGTTCCCATGTGGTAATGCTATCCCTAGGTAAGCTATAAAGCCACTTTTTGGTTTGGTCCTTTAATGCAAATGTAATAAACCGTAGTCTTATGGCATCATCAGTGAGTTGTTGTAACTTCATAAGGACACAAACCTCCTCAAACTCCCTAAGGAACAAATATGCATCTTGATCAAGTAACCCATGAAATTGGGGTAACATAGACAAATAATGAGATTTAAGCTCAAAATTATTACCCCTCACATCAGGTAAACGTATACAGGAGGGTTGTGTAGATCTGGTTGGATAAAATCTATCTCTAAGACTCTTAGGTGGAGGTGGTGAAGGTAGACCTTCTATGGTCAAGTTAGACACTCGGACAATTCTATTTGTAGAATCATGAGTCCAGACACACATGCACTAACCACCTAATGCAATTAATGACTCTTATGAAAGAATGAGATATTTTTTTAAATAAAAACAAAAATAAATTAACTAAAGATTAAAAGAAAAGAAAATAACAAAAACGAAAAGAAAGTACTGAATTTCCCACCACAAAGATTGAAACAATTATTTCAAAGCTGTAAGGTTGCCGTATAACTGAGCGCTGTATAGGTTTGACAACAAGGGAATCCGTATAGTCTTCAGATTTTGAATTTTTTTTCTTTTTAAACACTTCCATTTACCTAAGAATGAAAAAAACAAAATGGACTAATACCTCCCGGCAATGGCGCCAAAAACTTGTTTGTGAAATTTAAAAGTAGCCGCAAGCGCACAGTATCGTGTATGTCACATCCCCCCAGCTGGTACCCTAACTGGCATACCCGAGGGAGTGATCCACAGCCCAAAAGATCAAGTTTAGGAACGATCATATCCATTTCGCACAATAACATAATCAAAAGCAAGAACAAATCATAATGTTCAAGTAATTTATAATAAAAGTCAAGAAAGGATCTCAGAAGGATCACTATAGAGTATCAGAGTGCGGAATAACAAGATACTAAATCAAAAGACAACTGTAGAGTATAGCGGAAATATACCCTACAACACATGCGGAAGGTAGATCGAAATCTAAGTAAATCTCTAAGCTAATACAAGTAAAGTAAAAGATACGTCTAGAAGAATGTAGAGAAAACTATTCCACATCTTCAGTCAGCTCTTCTTCTCTTTTAGTCTTCATCTTCTTCACTTTGCGCTTCCTTATATGGGCAGTCAAAGAAATCCGAACCTGTAGAGAAGTCTAACAAAAGATTGTACAAAAAGGAATGAGTTTCGAAAGAAACTCAGTAAGGCAAGTTAATCCATAACAACATAAATAACATGTGGCAAAACATAACAAGATGCAATGCAATATGGAACAAATAATGTATGTATGCATCTAAACCCTAGGTATGCTGGTCTCTATGGTAGACATGCTTTAAGTCATAGCACCGTACTTCTTTGGGTAGGCCAGTCACTCCCCCTCAGCCATCCTGGCATCTTGGGTCTGCCGGGTAATTGGGTAAAGTCCTCATCAAACCATGGTAGGGGATTTAGTTAACACACTCTCTCACAACCATTTGGCATAAGTACCGGCGCATGTCAGGGAAAAGCCTAGCCCAATGCAAGTCATCTAGTCAGTTATATCATGTCAGATCTAGATACTTTCCCTATGGCACCGACCAACTCGGTTTCGTATCCTTCACACTAGAGTCACGTATCCTATGGCACCGACCAACTCGGACTATGGACTCATCAACCCTATTGGTTATCGACATATGGTAAACGGGCAGCTCTCATGTCCTTTCACGGGTTGGTTACCGATCTTGAGCGCCCATGAGCCCAAGTCTAGCCATATGCAACCCTCCAATAAATGGTCCCCACAATATGATTCCCGTCCTCTCACGGGTTGGTTACTGGTCTTGAGCGCCCATGAATCACATTCGCTACCACGGGTCGTTTGGTCTCAATACCCTTCCGATTCGGGTCTGATATAACAGGGGTAAATCCTAGCCAAACACTACTAGACATCCCTAGGTATGACAACCAATGATTCGGGAAAGCGTCGATGGGCATCTTCGGAGAACATCGCATACTATTCCCTCCGATGTCCAAGGACAGAAGGGTCAAAAGGACACTCCCCAATCCCAAACCATACCTAGGAAAACACATTCTCAGATCAGTCATGACATACACAACCAATAGTTCATCATATACAAGAGAATGTAAAAGCAAAATCAGATTAAGCAGTAATAATTAACTCATATAACATGAATAATAAAAGGGATAACATACACAAGTGCTACTGTTTTCACAGTAGGAGATCAGAATTAAAATACAATAATAGTAGGTAATACCATAGTTTCATAAAGTAGAAACCAGAGAAAAAGCAATCTATGTAGTTAAGGAATCAACTGTCCTTACCTGATTATCGAAGAATATGATCCAAAACCAAAGAGAGCAACTCCAAACTTAGCAAATAGACTCCTAACAATCATAGATACAACATTAGGAAAGATGCCTAAAAGATCAGAGAGCAAACAAATCAATTCGAGCAAAAAACGAAGCTACTGACTCCTTTGGTCGAGTGCTTGGTAGACTGGCCCAGTCGACCAAGCAGTCGCCCAAGAAAGTCAAGACGGAATAGTGAAAACTGTTTAGGCCATAACTTCTTCGTTTGAAGTCGGATTGATCCGAAATTCGAAGGGGAACTTCCTAGGATGTATTAGAATCATATAGGAAGATAAAAACATCAAGTCATGGTTAAAATTTGGGTTCTTGATTTAACCCAAGAAATTAGGGTTCCAACCTTATGGTTCCCATAAAAATGTTGAGATCACAGAATGAAAGAAAATTAAATAATTGGCCAAAAGCAATAAGAAAATCATAGGAAAACTAATTTAGGTTAACAGAAACATTGCCCACGAGGTTTCCCTCGCATGGGAGGTTACCAAGATTTTCCAGAAGATCATACTAGGGTTAGGGTTTCAAGAAAATCTTCGGCTAGGGTTGAGATCATGATGATGATCATAGATCTCAAAGAAACGAAGGAGATCACGAAGGGATGGTTGCAAGGATGCAGCATCAACTTTCTGATCTCAATCAAGAACAAGATTAAAGAAAGAATAATTAGAATTTCAGAAGAGATACTAACCTTGAATTGTCAGATCAAAGAAGAGAGGTTTCGGATCCCAGAGGAATTGTTCGAAATCACCAGAGAGAGTTTCAGAGAGGTCTTCTCACGTTCAAAAAGTGTTTAGGAGGCTGCCGTAACTAAGAAACTCGAAGTAGGGTTTAAATAGAAGTGAAAACCCTAAAAATTACAAATTCTCGGATTTGGCAAACCCTTTGGTCGAGTGGTCCAGAAGAGACCAATCGGCTCGGGCCAACAGAGCAAGGTTCAAATAGGGATTTGGAGGGCTATACAGGGTCAAATTGAGTGCGGTTTTCTTCTACGAGTCAATCAAGAAGTCTAGTTTCCAGAAATACTTTCAGATCAAGAATTGGAGTTCATTAGGTCCACCAACTAAGCTCATCTTCTTTGATGCGCAAGGGCAGGATTTGACGACATAGTTCAAGCAACCGGACGACGGGATTTGAAAGGTTATATGGGGTCAAATTGAGTGGGGTTTTCTCCTAGAAGTCTAGTTTTGGGAAATATATTCGGATTGAGCACGGGAGTTCATTAGGTATTTCAACTAATTCACCCCTCTTCGGTGCAGATTCGAACAAACCCGATGGCTCTCATGGAAAGGCTAGGGTTAATCAAGATTCACCCTAGGAAAAGAGAAACAAAGAATGCACAATCCGAAAAGGTGTTGGGAAGTTTCCAACAGATAAAAGGACATTAGGGTCTCGAGAGGTTATGGTTACCTCTCATAAGAGTTGGTTACCTCCCATGAGAGTTACCCATAATAAACTCCACAAAAAAACAACCCAAGATAGATAAAGGAACATCTCATTAATATTTCAAAATCAAGAATGGAAATAGGAGGGTGTCCATGAGGGGGGGGGGGGGGGTGGTGGGTGGGGGGTTGGTTTGTTGGTGGTTTTTGGGGTGGGGGGTTTGGGGGGGTGGGGGGAGGGGGTTTGGGGTTTTTTTTTTGGGGGGGGGGGGGGTGTGTTTGGGGGGGGTTGTTTTTTTTTTTTGGGGGGGGGGAGATGGGGGTGTTTGGGGTCTTTTGGTGAGGGGGATCTGGGCTCTTCCCACGTTCTCCAAAGGTTTAGAAAGATTGGGATGAAAAACATGGAGTTCCCCCTCTTAAATAGCCAGGTCCAAGAATTACTAGCGATTTGAAGCGTGATGTGGTTGGTTGCCAAAGGGAGTTCTAGGTCCTTTCCACGTTCTCTAGAGAGTTGGAAACCTAGTGGGATTGTTTACCCGAAATTACTTGTGAGCGTGACTGCCGAGGTTCAAAATAGGGATTTAATGGGTCTAACTTCAATTTTTTGGATGGGCTTCTTCAACGCATCATACTACTTACCTAGTATGGAGGGATGTCTTCAAACCAGGTCCAAGTTAGCTTTAGGTCCATCAACCAAGTTCTTCTTCACCAATGAGTAGTTCAACACCAAATCAATTAAAGTTTCCATAAGGAAACACCATCATCAATATCCATGGGTTTTGGGTCAAACACCATATCTTCTACTGAGATGGTCCACAAAGACATCATCCCTCATTTTGGGACATTGGATCAACCCAAGATAGATAAAGGAACATCTCATCCTAATATTTTCAAAATCAAGAAAGGAAATAGGAAGGGTGAAATCACGGTCAAACTTCAAAGGAGAAAAGATGTCAACATTAAACAAAAGAAATCCTAATATCCAACTTTAAAGACTAGGGAGAATAAAGATTCACCCTAGGGAATAAAGATAAAGAAATCATAATAAAGAAAGTCTTGGGCTGGATTTCACAATGTAGCTAACGGGTCGATCTCAAGGAGATATACCACTTAGAATTCAACTTCTTAATAGTAATGCGAGAGTGGAATGATGCAATTTTTGTTAACTAATTAACTAAACTAAATGATCCTAATCCATACATCTAATGCAATCGAATTGAAACGAAAAATAAATTAAAACACAATCAATGCATAAATAAAAGACAGGAAAAAAATGCGAACAATAAAAATAAAAGGAAAAGGGAAGTTATTCGAGTGTCAGCTCTGGATCGAGGGAAGGGGAGTATAATAATAATGCCTTTGACCGTGGACCCTTTTTCGTAGCTTACAGTCCACCGATTGGGAGAACGGATATTAAAGAAAAAAAATAGTGCAGAAAGTAAATAACAAAGCAATAAACAAAGCAATAAAATGAAAAGGAAGCCTTAACCAAAGAGAGGCACGACTGTAGGCATCTCTGATCAAGGATCCAGGGGAAGGGAGAACAATAAACAGTGGAAGTGAATTGTAGAAAGTAAATAACAGAAAGTAAATTGCAAAAAGTAAATAACAGAAAGTAAATTGCAGAAAGTAAAATGGAAACCTTAACCAAAGAGAGGCACGACTGTAGGCATCTCTGATCAAGGATCCAGGGGAAGGGAGAACAATAAATAATGCTGAAAGTAAATCCTAAATTAAGAATATGGAGGGGTAGATAGAAGCGGGAATGGAGGGAGGAGAGAAGATTAATAAAGAAGGTTACTTACTTGCGAATTGAACAAACGATTCGAATCTCAACAAACCCTAACAACCACATCTAGATCTAGAATGATCTAAATCTGCAATTGCTAGACCCAGAGAAAAATGAATCTAAAAAATTGAAACTTGAACTTGAATTGCATTACATAAAAAAATTAAACCTAAACATTCAATCTAGAAATTAAAATCTCACAAATGCAAGCAAAGAAAACTAAAGAAAACCTAAATAAACTGAAGAGAGAAGAAAGAATGCTTCTACTAAGCTTTATAACATGTTCTCCTTTGATGGAGTATGCTCTCCTTTTATAGAGTTTACATGAGATATGAGGCACGGCTGAATTTGAATAAAACTCAGGGTTCCTATTTGACTCAGCCAATTAGGGTTTTGACGTACTAATCGCGCCAACTTAGAGAGATTAGATGTGAAACCCAGCCCTGACCCTAATCCGGAGACTTTGTTATTTGTAGGTCCAATGACCCGAAGTAAGGCAAGAAGTCATCTTTGGGCCATTTCTGTTGAAGACTTGATGGCTGGATTGGAATCCATGAGTGTTGATGCCAGTGTTCCAATGGTGGAAACTGCACCCTGATGAAGATTGGATTAGTTGATGGTCTTGGAGTGATCTTTGTATTGATTCAAAGGCATTTCTGACTCCTAGGTATGTCACTCTAGAGGTGTGCAAAACCCCTTGATGTTTGGACTTGATCTGAGCCTTCAATTCCCTGTTTTGAAGTTGCTGTCTTGATTGGTCGACTCATTGGTCGATTGGACCAATCGACCAATTGATTCTGTTTTTGAAATTTGAATCCTGTCTCTTCTATTTAAGTCTAATCTCGGGAATAATTCGCCTCCTCTGCCTCCTAAGCCTTTGGAACGAGTTAGAACCCTAATCTAACCCATTCCCTTGCATTCTTTGGTGATCTCTCGCAAAGACTTGAAGAATTCTTCATCCTCCTACAGCAAAGGTATGATTTCACTCACTCTTTCTTCTATCTCTGATTTTCTTTCTTTAATTCTGTTCTTCGTTGAGATCAGGAAGAAGATGATGCACTCTTGCAACCATCTATTCCATGATCTCATCATGTTCTTTAAGATCCATGATCATCATCATGATCTTAACCTCAGCCAGTGGAATCTTCGAAACCCTAACCCTAATCCTTTGAAACCCTAACCTGTGAGATCGTCTAGAGAGCTTTTGGTAACCTCCCTTGTGAAGGAAAATCCTCTTGGGTAATATTGTGTTAACCTAAACTTCATCATTGAATGACCCTTCTTGTTATTTTTGGCTAACAATTTATCTCCCTTCATCCAGAGCTCTCAATTAATTTCCGAGGGAACCAAAAAGGGTAAAACCCTAATTTCTTGGGTAAGATCAAGAACCTCTAGTTTGATCATGGTAACCCAATCAATGTGTTTTCTTTACTATATCTGTAATCCTCATATCCTAGTTCTTGAATCTTTGATTATAATATTTTCCCCTCATAATCTATGTTTAACCTAGTAGGTTAACCTTTGTGTTCCTAGGTTATAATTTGGGAACTTGATTTGATTTGTGATTTGATATCCTCTATACCCTAGAATACTACCATGATAATTCCCCTCTGATTTGTACCCTTTTGAACCATCGAATTCGGTTCTTGATTCTCAAAATTCGGATTCTTGCAGGCCACTGTCTGCATTGGTCGACTAGTCCAAATAGACCAATCAATCGACCAATGAGTACAACAACCTCATTCTTGGTCTGTTTCGATTGATTTATGATCTTTTCCTTTATGCATCTTTCCTAACATGTTGTGTGCACTTGTTTAGGACTGTCTTCTCAGGTTTAGTCAAGATCATACTTGATTCTTTAAGATCCTATCCAAGTTAGAAGGTAAGGACAATTAATTCCTTAACTACATAGATTGCTTGTTCTCTGGTTTCTACTTTATGAAACTATGAGATTACCTACTGTTATTGTATTTTAATTCTGATCTCCTATTGTGGGAACAGTAGCACTTGTTTATATTGTCTTTTTATTATTCATGATATATGAGTTACTAATTATTGCCTAATCTGATTTCTGCTTTTACATTCTCTGGTATATGATGAACTGCTGGTTGTGTATGTCATGATTGTTCTGAGAATGTGTTTGCTTAAGTTTGGTTTGGGATTGGGGAGTATCCTTTTGATGCTTCTGTCCTTGGACATCGGAGGGAATAGTATGGGATGTTCTCCGAAGATGCCCATCGACGCTTTCCCGAATCAATGGTTGTCATACCTAGGGATGTCTAGCAGGGTTTGGCTAGGATACACCCCTGTTATATCAGACCCGATTCAGAAGGGTATTGAGACCGAACGACCCATGGTAGCAATGGGGATTCACGGGCGCTCAAGACTGGTGAGTTATATCCGTGAGAGGACAGGAATCACATTGTGGGGACCATTTATTGGAGGGTTGCATATGACTAGACTTGGGCTCATGGGCGCTCGAGACTGGTGAGATATATCCGTGAGAGGACATGAGAGCTTCCCGTTTACCATATGTGGATAACCAATAGGGTTGATGAGTCCGGTGAGTAATATCCGTGACTCTAGTGTGAAGGATACCGGAAGGGATCCCGAGAGGGGAGGAATGGAAGTATCTGGAACTGACTTGATGTAACTGACTAGATGACTTGCATTGGGCTAGGCTTTTCCTTGACATGCGCCGGTACTTATGCCAAATGGTTGTGAGAGAGTGTGTTGACTTAACCCCCTACCATGGTTTGTCCGAGAGGGATGCCCGGACCCACTACCAACAGGAGCCGTATGCGTGACCTACCCAAAGAAGTACGGTGCTATGACTTAAAGCATGTCTACCATAGAGACCAGCATACATAGAGTTAGATGCATTCATACTTTATCTGTTTCATACTGCATTGCATCATGTTATGTTTTGCCACATGTTATCTATGATGTTATGGATTAACTACCTTACTGAGTTTCTTCGAAACTCATTCCTTTTTGTATATTCTTTGTTTAGATTATCCTACAGGTACATATTATTATGACGAGCAGTACAGTGAAGCGCAAGCCGATGAAGCGTATTACACGCAAGGTGCTGGCGACGATCAAGATTACTCTGATGATCCCCCGGCGGATCAAGCTGCGTACTACTTTTGAAAATAGCATAGAGTTAGAACGGATTCATTGGATTGACGAAGTCCATACTTATGAAGACGTTATCTATAAACTAGAAGACGCTTGATCTTAGTTTATTTCTTAGTACATTTGTTTCAGTTGTAATTCCTTTTGACTTTCATACTACGTTCCGCTATATTGGTGAAGTGAGTTTCCGCCTCACTTTACTCTTTATGATATCATTGGATATCTGGTATCTTTTCTGCACTCTGATTATACTGATTATCCATTATTGTTTTGAACATTTTTTTATAATATTAAACCTTGATTATTTCCTGTTTATGATTATGTTATTGTATATGTGGGAGGAAGATTTCCTCGATACTTGATCTTCGGGGCTATGGATCACACTCTCGGGTATGCCAGTTAAGGTACCGGCTGGGAGGATGTGACATCAGATGCATAATTCCACCATTGGATTTGAGGTTTAAGTAGTCGTGAAGCTCTCCTCCAAATATCAGCACGATCGGACATCAGATGACTATTCGATGAAGGGCTTGATCGAAACTTGACAGAGACATTCAAAAACGGGATTTTTGCCTCTTCCTTCTCTAAATATAATTATTTTTCCTCTTTTTCTTTCTTTAATTAAATCCCAGATAGGAAATAAGATATTGAAGTATGCAAGGACTCTTTTCTCCATTTGGACTCTCTCAATAATATCTCTGTAGATTAGATTGATAATTTATAATCTCAGCCATAGATCAAATTTGCCTTCTTTATCTCTTCAATATTTCGGAGTTGGCCCATAATCACACATCTCTAGCCCATCATGCTCCAGATCAGGCCCATTTTTGCATTTTAGAATTTGAATGGACTTCTTGACGTGTAAAATTGTATGATTCAAGCGCAAAACTCCAAATATTTGCTTAAATATTGAAAAGTCCTAAAATCTGCAAAAACAACATAAAACCCATGGTAACTCCACTCTAAGTATATATAATGCATGCTTTATGCCCTAAGATTTCACACATAAATGTGCTCATCAACAGGTATCCAACCCGTGAGAGGACATGAGAGCTTCCCGTTTACTATTTGTGGATGACCAATAGGGTTGATGAGTCCGTAGTCCGAGTTGGTTGTAGCTATAGGATATGCTGAGTTTAGTGAGGAAGATACCGGAAAGTGATGTGAGAGAGCGGTGACCTAAACCCCAGCCAAGGAATGTTCGAGAGGGATGCAAGACCCAATTACCGCTGGAGAACCCAAGATACCGAGATGTTCGAGAGAGAGTGATTTGAGACCTACCTAAAGGAGTATGGTGCTATGACTTAAAGCATGTTTGCCAACAATGACCAGCATACATAGAGTTAGATTCATACATGCATGTCTGTCTCATATCATATTGCATCTATTATGTTATGTTATCATGTTTACTATGTTGTTATGAAATGAACTACCTTGTTGAGTTCTTTTGAACTCACTCTTTTTGCAAATATCTTTGTTAGACTATCTTGCAGGTACTGACGACTATGAAGGCCAGTACTATGAAGCTCAAGCGGATGATGCATACTACTCCCAAGGTGTTAGCTACAATAATTACGAAAGTGAAGAATTCTTGGGTGAAGACGTATCGTGTCATGATTAGTCGTATCCATGTGCTTGTTACGCGTTATCTGGATTCTGAGACTTTTACTTTTAGAAGTTGTATTTATAAGCTAGAAGAGACCTTAATTTAGTTTTTATTACTTCTTTTCTATTCCAATTATTTTTGAAATCGATTGTAATCTTTCTTTTGACTTTCGATCTACTTTTCCGCTGGGACCGTGGAGTGATTTCCCGCGACACTCTACATTTGATTATTATATTGGTATCATTTTTTGCACTCTGATTATATTGTTATTCTCTGAATGTTATATTGGTCTCTCTGTTAATGTAATATAACATTGATTTAGTCTTGTTTTTGATTATGTTATTGTAAATGTCGGAGGTTGGTTTCCTCGATATTGATCTTCGGAGCCGTGGATCACACACTCGGGTATGCCAAATAAGGTACCGGCTAGGTGGATGTGGCATAGAAGATAATCATATATACATGATCAATTAGCTAAAAGAATCACATGAACAAGACCTATTGTACTTACATCACTTACAACAGTAAAAGAATTATAAAGAATTGTAAGAACAACAGTAAACTCATGAAATTCCCAAATTAGAAACTAAGATCACACAATCTAGGTTATTATGGAAACAATCGCCCTTACCTTAAATAGCTTCAAAGAAATTCCGGAGAACAAAAGGATTAGGTCCAAGGTTAGCAAACAAACCCTAAACAAGCATAAATACAACATTAGGAATAAGCCCTAGAAGAATAGAGGTCAAACGGATCAAGACGGACAACAAAAACCACTACTGTCAGCGAGGGCTGATTGGCTGGGTCAATTGATCCAGTCGACCCAATGAACAGTACGCAGCAGAAATCAGAATTTTGATCCGAAACTCATCTTCTGGGATTCAAATCACTCCGAAAATTCAAAGGAATATTAGGAACATTAATCTAAGACTAACTAGCATAGGTTAGACATTAACACTGATCAAAATAGTAGAATTCTAAATTGATCAAAAACAAGGTTTTCATAGAAAATAATCCATAGATTCAATGGAGAGGCTAGAAAGAATAAGGATTCACTCTAGAAGAATGACGACAATAGATCATATATGACAACTAACATGAGAACAGATCTAACATGCTTTAGAAATCAAATCAATGGATTGATCATACATTCATGAAGATATCATATGATCTTCTTAGAATCAACTATGTAGATCAAGGAATCATTGGAATGAATGGAGATTCATTCACAACTACAAAGGTTGAAGAAGAGGCGTTTGCAAGGATGCATAACCATCTTCATAATCATAGCAATGAGATTAAATCAATACAAGAGTAAGTCAGTAGAAGATTAAGAGATTACTAACCTTAATGAGGAACAATCGATGAAGAACTTGAGAATTTGCCAATAGATCTTCCACAACACCAAGAGAGTCTTTGAGAGAGGCTCTCCACGTTCTCTAGAGGTTTTAGAAACAAAAGGGGCTGAAAGACACGAAGTCCCATTAAATAGAGCATCAAAACCCTAAACATAAGATCTTATAAGCAGTGGGTCGATTGGCCCAGTCGACCCACTCAGTCGACCTAGGCTAACAGCATGCCCAAGTCAGGGAATTGAAACACCAAACCTCAATATTTTTTATGGGGCTTCTCCCAACTCATCAATCAACTTACCTAGCATGGAGGGATGCCTTCAAACCATGTCCAAATAGGCTTTAAGGTTATAAACCAAGCTCTCCTTCATCAAGGTGCAGTTTCTTCTCCAACTCTGACAAAGTGTTCAAGTATGAAACACCATCATCAATTTCCATGGGTTCTGGGTCAAACACCATGTCTTCCATTGAGATGGCCCATAATTGCCTTCTACCTTTATCCTGGGTCTTTGGACCTACAAACAACAAGGTTTTCGGGTTAGGGTTAGGGCTGGATTTCACATTCTCACCCCCCTTAAAAGAAATTTCATCCTCTAAGTTGAGCACTTGGGCTTCCAAAAAGATGAGGTAACTTCTCCTTCATGTCTTCTTCCTTCGCCCAAGAAGCTTCTTCAGGGGTGTGATTCTTCCACCGAATATTTACCAAGGGGATGGTATGATTCCACAACTATTTGTCCTTTTTGTCTAGGATTTCGGCTGGCTCTTCATTGTAAGAAAGATCAGCACTAAGTCCTTCAGGTTCCCGCTGTAGTATGTGTTACGGATTCTCTATGTATTTCAGAAGCAGCGAAACATGAAACACATTATGAACTCCAGAAAGAGACGGAGGTAAGGCCAAACGGTATACAACGGGTCCAACCTTCTCAAGAATTTCATAAGGTCCGATGAACGGAGGGCTAAGCTTTCCTTTAACATTGAATCTCATCACACCTTTCATAGGTGAAACTTTTAGGAAAACTTTTTCCCCAACTTGAAATTCCATGTCGGTCCTTCTCTTATCCGCATAAGAATTCGGCCTTGACTAGGCAGACTTGATCCTTTCTCTTATCATATGCACCATTGCACTTGTAGCTTCACCCATTTCCGGACCTAACAGTTTTCTTTCACCACTCAGTCCAATACAAGGGTGTCCTACAAGTGTTTCCATAGAAGGCCTTGAATGGATCCATGCCTATTATTGCTTGATAACTGTTGTTATAGGCAAACTCAACCAAAGCTAAGTGTTCATCCCAATTTCCATCCATATCCACCACACAAGATATAAGCATATCTTCCAAAATCTGATTTGTTTGCTTAGATTGTCCATCAGAATGTGGATGATGAGCAATACTCAAATTTTAATGGGTTCCCAAGGCTTTCAGCAAACTATTCCAAAACCTTGAGGTGAACCTAGGATCTCTGTCAGAAATAATACTCACAGGCACTCCGTGCAGACGAACTACATTGTCCACTCAAAGCCTAGCTAGCTTATCCATAGTATGAGTGATCTTTATAGGAATAAAATGGGCTAATTTAGTCAATGTATCAACGATTATCCACATAGTATCATTACCTTTACTTGTCTGAGGCAAGCTAGTCATGAAGTCCATAGTAATGTCCTCCCACTTCCAACTAGGAATAGGAAGAGGTTGAAGAAGTCCAGATTGCAGTTAACGAACGGCCTTCACACGCTGACAAGTCTCACACTTTGCCACAAAGTCTTCCACATCGACCTTCAAAACAATCCACCAAAAATATTCTCGTAGATCCTTGTACATCTTAGTACTTCCTGGGTGCACTATAAAAAAATGATTGGTGTGCTTCCTTCAAGATTTCCTTCTTAATCTCATCAACAGTAGACACACAAAGTCTTCCTTTAAATAACAAGGCACCATCCGTAGACATACCAAAATCAGGATCCGACTAAGGATTCGAAGAAATCTTCTCAATCTTCTCCTTCAATTCCTGATCAGAAGCATGCAGAGCAACAATTCTATCTCTAAGGGTGGATCTTGCCGACATAACAAAAAGAAGAAAATCCAAACCTTCTACAACAATTTCCAAACCAAGTTCCGAAATCGAAAACAACAACGGCTTACTCAAAGCATTCAAATCCAACTATTTTCTTTTACTTTTCCTGCTAAGAGCATCAACAACCACATTCACTTTACCAGGGTGATACTGAATATCACAATCATAATCAGAGACTAATTATCTTCTTTGTCTCATATTCAACTCCTTTTCGGTGAAGAAGTACTTTAGACTTTTATGATATGTAAAAATATCAATCTTCACACCATAAAGGTAATGTCTCCAAATCTTCAAAGCAAAGACAACAGCGGCAAACTCTAAATCATGAGTGGGATAATTATGCTCATATTCGTTTAATTGCCAAGAGGCATAAGCTACCACTTTCCCATGTTGCATCAAAACGCAACCCAAACCAATCGTTGATGCATCGGTATAGACTGTCAAAGCACCGAAGTCATTAGGTATAGTTAAAACCGGGGCACTCATCAATCTATCTTCAACTCTTGAAAGTTCGTCTCACAAGCGTTGGTCCAAACAAACTTTTCTTCTTTCCTAGTTAGCTCAGTCATAGGAGCAGCCAACCTAGAAAAGTTCTCAATAAATCTTTTGTAGTAACCTGCCATTCCCAGAAAACTTCTTATTTCTTTCATAGTCTTCTGTCTATCCCAGTCGGCAATTGCTTTCACCTTCTCAGGATCAACATAAATACCCTCAGCTGAAACCACATGGCCGAGGATTACTACCATTGAGAGCCAAAAGTCACACTTACTAAACTTAGCATATAGCTTCTTTTTTCTCAACCTTTGCAAAGTGAAACTAAGCTGTCTCACATGCTCTCCTTCATTTTTCGAGTAAATCAAGATGTCATCAATGAAGACTATCACAAACTTATCAAGCACATCATGAAAAACTAGGTTCATAAGATCCATAAACACAGCAGGAGCATTAGTAAAACCAAAGGGCATAACTCTAAACTCATAGTGACCATATCATGTTCTGAAGGATGTCTTAAAAATGTCACTATACTTCACCTTCAGCTGGTGATATCCAGATCTCAAGTCAACCTTTGAAAACATGGCTGCACCTTTCACCTGATCGAAAAGATCATTAATCATGGGTAGTGGATATCTATTCTTAGTGATCAACTTGTTCAACTCCCGGTAAGCAATGCATAGACGCATGCTACCGTCTTTCTTTTTCACAAATAGGACTGGAGCTCCCCAAGGTGATACACTTGGCTGTATAAAACCTCTATCTAAGAGCTCATTCTGCTGGTTCTGTAGTTCCTTCAATTCGGTAGGTGCCATTCTATATGGGGCTTTAGATACTATAGCAGCTCTTGAAATTAACTCAATCGAAAACTCCAAATCTCTATCAGGAGGCAATCCTGACAAATCTTCCGGGAAAACATCCACGAAGTCACAAACAACCTTTACTTCCTCAAGTTTCTTCTTTTCCTTGACCTTGCTTCCAGGTGACGCACTTTCCACTAATGCACTGACTTGCATCAAAGTCTTCTTACTAACTCTTCCTTTCTCACCTTGAAACTCAAAAACTGAATTTCCACTAATCTAAAATTGAATCTTCCTTGAAGAACAAAGAATCATAGCTTTATGGGCATTCAACCAATCTATTCCAAGAATAACATCAAAGTCTTTCATGTCATGGAGCACTAAATTGGCTTTCAGATTCTTCTCACAGACAAAAATAGGACATTCTTCTAACACTTTATGTAGTTTCACAACAGATCTAGTAGGAGTACTAATCATCAAATAACTAAATAAACTCTTGGGTGTCAAGTCAGTCTTTCTAACAAATGCAAATGAGATGAATGAATGAGATGCACCCGTATCGAATAAAATAAATGCAAGTATAGAAGTGACTAACAATGTACCTATCACAACTTCATGATTCAAATCTTGTTCAGTACCAGATATACTCAACACTCTTCCAGACGGAGTGGTAGGAACATTCTTCACTATAGGGGTAGATGGCTGATTCATCTTCTGAGAGCAAGCATGAACGAAGTGTCCGGCCTGCTTACAGAAAAAGCAAACGGGATCCCTTGGTAAAATTGGAGGCACTACCACTAGAGGCTTCTAAGTTTCACCAGTCTAGAATTCACATTCACTAGCCTAGCAACTGGGACATTCACTGCTTGTCATTTCCCACTGAACTAATTAAACCGGGGTTTCTTTACTGCCACGGCCTCTGCACACGATGCTATCCTTCTCAGTCTTTTCCAACTTCTTTGCATTCTGAACAATATGGGCATAGCTCTCAATGGGGCGAACAATAAGATAAGCCCTAATTGTAGGTCGCAATCCCTTGAAGAATTTCTTTGCCTTTGCACGATCAGGTCTCATAGATTTAGGGGCAAAGAAAAGGAGCTCTTCAAATTTTTGTTGGTAATCCAGCATAGACAGAGGTCCTTGAGAAAGAGCCATGAACTTGGCTTCCTTAGCGTCCTTTACCGCTTTTTAGGGAAATAGTTCTTACAAAAAGCATCCTTAAAAATTTCTCAAGTAACCACACCAACATGCAAATCTTCAAGAATCGGACGGGTGGAGGTCCACCAGGCATCAGCTTCATGCTGAAGTTTCTGCTCAACAAATAGAATCTTTTAAGCTTTAGAACACTGTAGATTAAGAAAAGTCTTCTCTAGCTCTTGCAGCCACTTATTCAGAAAAAGAGTGTCCTTTGAAACACCAGTAAAGGTAGGCACTTGCAACTTCCAAAAACTCTCCATCAGTCGGGTATGGGGAGTTCCTGCTAATCTTTCCGCATTTGGGATAGCAGCATGAAGATTTCCATTAGCAGTAATACGGGTCTCATTATGAAGAGTCATAAAACCCATTATCATCGGGTTAAATTGTGATGCGTCCAAAATCTGCTCAACCCTTAGATCGCGATCATACATGTGTCCACAGGCTTGCTTATTTAAAAAACCGCCTGTTGCTTTTTTTAAATTTCACTCTTCTCTGCAACTTGAAAACTCGTCGTCGCCTTCTTTATGCCCTAACTGCCTTTCTGGCTTCCAGCTACTTACTTCGGTGAACAAGTAAGTTTAGTAACTTTCTTGCCATCTTTGCTTGCTTTAGCTACTCTTTTCACTTTCGCATTTGTTTCTTTTCTGATTTAAAAGTCATAACCAGATTCTCTTTATAATGGGAAGTGATAAGACTTTTGACGAGGGCTCCCCTGAACGCTATGCCGATTAGGGCAGTTCTAGTGGCGAGACCACCGTCTCTGCTTCTGCCGAACAATCGCATAATGAAGAACATAAACTAACCAAGGCCTGGCGTGAGTTTGATGAAGTGAGGCAAAGGAAAGAGATTGAAGTACCGACCTTTCCTCTCTATTCCAAACCCTCTAAACCTTCAAATGCTCCTGCCAAGGCCCCTCAACAATCAAAAAGATCTGAAGAAAACCTGAGTTTTCATATTTCCAAATATACCGATGCTGAGTTGACTTCGACATTCCAATACTTTGAGTTTCCCTCTGATTACTTTCTTCGACTTCCCAATTTTGATGAGAGGGCTGACTCGAACCTTTCTGATGAATTCTCGTTGTATCTGGACACTTTGAAAAGTGGAGTCCGATTTCCCTTTTTTAATCCTTTGTTCTCTGCCATTTTGAATCACTGAGAGATTTGCCTTGGAATGCTTCTCCCCAATAGCTGGCGTCATATTGTTGGCTTTCTAGGTTTATGCTTCGAACTTAGCATTAAACCTTCTCTTGCTCTTTTTGTACATTTTTATGCCTTGTCTCAATCCAACCCTCCGGATTGGGTTTTTCTATCCAAGCGTAACAAGATTGAGCCTGGATGTTCGGGCAGTATCCTAGCTAGAGGTACATGTCCTTCCAATCATAAAGGGTGGCATGAACGGTACTTTTTCTACCGAGCACCTCAGAAAGATTTGAACTTTCTAATCAGTTGGAATCAGCTTGATTCCTATACTAATGCTAATCACGTTCTTCCGTTGAATGACGCCGAACAAGCCGCTGCCAAAAAGATCAAGTCAATTTTGTGGTTCCAAGAGATTCACGGTTTGGAGATGGAACACATTGCCGTCCTTCAGTACTGGGGGCTCGCCAAGTGTGAGCTTCCTGATCTTAATGTTTCCCGATCATTATATCATTTCTTCGAGATCTCTAATTCTATCTTTTTGCAGTGCCTCCAAGAGTTAATACAGAGGCCATCCGGGCCAATGCGATCAAGGGAATCAAGGCCATCGAGAGAAAATCTCCTCGAATAGTAACAGAGGCCCAAAGGGCTGCTGCTGAGAAAATTGCCTCCCCCACCCCAAAGCTTCCTACTCGGAGCTTAAGAATACCAAAACTCATGGGTGAAGGCTCGGGGAAAGGAAAGAAGCCTACCGAGGAGGATGAGGTTGTCCCCCCTCTTGTCCGAACCAAGAGGAGGCATGACCCAATTGACGCCACCATCCCGAAGAAGCAAAAGAAGACTCAGGGATCGGAGGAGGTCTTCGTTCCCCAATGGACTCTGGGCACGTCCGATCGGGTTACAATTGATCCTGAGAAAGCCTCCAAGTGGAGTTCGCTTTGTCGAGTGCTTGCCGAACGTCAATCCCTCGAGTCCCTCAGTGACGATTCGTTTGTCTGTACTTCTACCAGGTAACTGTTTTTTCTAAACTTTCCGATTATAGTATCTTTCAAAATTTTTCACAATTCTCCATCTCATTAGGACTGCTGTGGAGAAATTTTATCAACAAATAGAGACCTTGAACTGAGTGGGTCACACTTTCTCACGACTCCAGTATTATGAGGAGTAGATGAGGTTGGCGGACTCCGATATTGCCCGATTGAAGAAAGAAATGGCAGCGCTAGAAGAGGAAAATGCCTCAATCGGGCATCTTAAGAAAGATCTTTGATCTGGCAAATAGCCTCATTGGGGACTTGACTTGTGAGTCAAAGAAATTTGGGATTGCTGCTGATCTTGATAAGAGGGTCGAAGCTCTAACCAAAGAAAAGGAAGATCTTCAGACGATGATCATTCCCTCCAAGCCTGAACATCTCTCTCAGGATCTTCGGAATGCTTGTGTTCGTAAATATTTGAATAGCGTTCCCTTCAGCAACTTGATGCTCTCCTACAATACTCAGGCCTATTGGGAGGGACAAAATGATGTGTGGGAGACCATTCTTAAAGTTGATCCTTCGTTTGACACTTCTTCTTTCAAGAAAGTTTGTCACTCTGAAGTTTTTGATCGGCTGATGATGCCTCTTCCCAGTGGGCCCAAGAAGATGACGATCCCTATCCGTCCAATCGTGATCTTGATGCCTATCTTAGTGACTCTCCACCTCTTCCTGAGAACGAGGCAGTTGGCAAAAATCAGGACCCTCGGGAGCAGGCCCCAACAGCAAATCCCTTAACCACTCCCGTTCATCAACCTGCACCAAAATGAGAAATCTTTTTTTTTTTTTTTTGGTAAGGGTTGGCCCCCTATGGCCATTTCATAAATATATAAATTGACCATAACTGCTTGTTATAAGAATTTTGTACTTACTATCATGATTGATTTGTGGGATTTCCCTTTCTGGAATATCCAAAAAATGATAACCTGACTCCTCCAGATCTAGCCTGTGCCTCCTTCTGGAGTTTTGTTAATCTTGATGACTAACCACGTTTGGGATGATCTTTGGTCTTGTCGTTTGGTAGTCTCATTCGATGTAAAACAGATGCTCTAGTCTTCAGAAGTCTCATTCGGTGCAGAACCGATGCTTTTATTCGGTCTCCCGATGCCCTACTTCGGGAAACTTAAGTTTCCTTACTATCACGATCAACTCCGTCCTTTGCCATTCGCGAATGCTGCATTTGGCACAATCCTTCTGGAGAAAAGCAAACTTTTTTCTCATAATTATTTATGGGTTTACCTTCCCAAGAAAATTTTCCGTTCCATCACATTTATTGCAAATGGGGACGGTTCATTTCACGAGCTGTGCTTCTTCGTAACTAGTGTTTTATCTTGCCACGTGGAAACTCCCAACGACTCTGACTGATTTACTTCGAATTCGAAAGGTAACTAATTTGTAGCTGTTGATCTGGGATCCGGCGATCGGTACTCGAACCGCAGCTCTTTTTTGGCCTTTGATTTGCTTGAGTTACGTCCCTTCGTATCACCTTGATGGGCTATTTAAACCCCTTCGACGTGCTTCAACATCTTGTGAATGTTGCAACACCAGAACCCAGCGAAAATCTTTCTAACGCTCATAACCCTCGCTCCTCTTGTCTAAAGGTTCGTCGTTTGAAGACTTGCAGCAAGGCTTTGAACGAGTAAGTGCTTCCTTTGTTCATCCTTTTCTTTCTGTTTTTATATTCTTTTCTCCCTGATGTAACTCAGAAGTAAAAAATTCTGGGTCACTACTTCATAGCCACCTTTTTGGCTTTGTAATCTTTGTTCTTGGACATCAAAAAGTATTTCTGACCACATTTGGGAGAAGACCAATCACTTTGGTCCAGGTTTCTTTCTTGTTCACCCTGGATATTTCTAGGGTTTTAGGCTTTGCATTTCGAAAATTGTGCTTGTTCATTCTTTGCAGTGCCTCCAAGGTTTAACCCAAATGCCGTTCGGGCAAAGGCTGCTAAGAAGTCTACTTCACCAGAGAAAAATGTTGTCGAGTCTGAAAAGGTAGACATTACTCCTTCTTCGGAAATTCGGGTTCCATCGGCTCCAGCCATCATCTCGTTAGCCTCTTCCTTAGAGAAAATGGCCCTTCGGCTAGAGGAGGAAAGAATGACTCCCTCTCCAGCCGTCCTGATTCCGAAGGTCACAACTGTTGCCTCGTTGGCATCTTCCTCCAAGGCTCCCTTGGGCATGGAGGCTCCTACCCCAATGGTGGAGGATCAGGTTGTTTTTTAGGAAGCAGAGGCTGTTGCTTCTAAGAAAAAACGTCCTCGTTCCGATGATGAAATATATAGGCTTGTCTGGTTGTTGAAGAGGTCTGACTTTGTGACAGGCAGCTTTGACAAGGCGTTGGAATGGTGCACCTTCGCCCAGATGCCCGCCGAGAGCAGAGCCTTCAATGCCATTCCCAACGAGGCCTTCATGAACTCATTAGTAATGTGAGCATTATTTTCCCCCTGCTTTCTTTTTGGAGTATCTTCATTCTCTAAATAACTCTGATAATGTCGTAGGAGTACTGCTGATAATTTCCACAAACAAGTGGAGTCAGCCTTCCAAATCGGGCGACTGCAATCTGATCTTCTCAAGCTTCGTGAGGAAATCAAAGCCCAAGACATTGTGATCGAATGCCTTCGGGACGGGCTTTGGGAAGTAGCCTGAGTGAAGAACACAAAGATCGGGCAGCTTTCCTCTTCTCTGGATGTTGCTAACGAGAGCATTCGCAGATTAGAGCAAAAAGTTGAAAGGCTCTCGGGAGTGCTGAAAGAATCCAAGGCGAGGGCCACCGAACCCCAAAGGCATGTAGCTCCTTCTTTACCTGAACATACCCCTGTTGAGGTACAGAGGGTTTGCATATTCAAATACTTGCATAGTAAGCCTTTTGATGATCTGTTGGATATTTTTCATTTACAGGCTTACGGGGAAGGGCAGAATGATATCTGGAAATCGATCCTAAAGAGAGATCCGAGCTTTGACACGGCTCCTCACCAGCAGCACTGCCATCCCAAAGTATTTGGAGAATTGGGACTCCCCCCTCCCGACTGGACCGAAGACTTGGAAGATATACCGACAGAGGACCCGGATATATTGCTATATCTTAATGATTCTCCTCCTTTGACTCCTTTCAGGGACTTAGTCTATGGAGAGGCCGCCCCGAACGTCAACCAAGATGCCGATCAAGCTTCGGTATCGGTCGAAAGGGCAAAGAAGGAGAAGCCTAGAGTTCGTCATTCCTCCCACTCTTCGCTCCTCTTGCTTTTATTTGAGGGAAGCTTACAGAATTCTTCGCAATCATCCCTGGAAAAGCTAAATGAAGGGTATGGAATTGCGGAGGTTTCCTCAAGCTTTTGTAGATGGGAGCTTACGGAACTCTTCGCGATCACCGAGGGAGAGGGGCCTTGCCTGGGTATGTCTTCCCAACTTTGTTTCGGCGCATGAGAACCTCTTCAATTTTTCTTCTTGACTCTGTGTTGACAAGAGGAAGTTCCTTTGGTTTTCCTTCCCGATCCTTCTTCGAAAAATGGAAGCTTACGAAACTCTTCACAATCACCGACGATGATATTTGGAATTTGCCGTTTTTAGCCGAATGAAGAATTTGACTTTGACAACTGTTGTCTCATATGTATCCTTTCTAAGGAATGCCTTTTGTTGTTGTAAAGGTTGACCCCTTCTGGTCATTAAAGAAATAAAGAGTTAACTTTATCCTTATGCTCCAGTTCAAGTTTCTCATCAAGCTTTCTTTAGAATTTTTCTTAGTTGGTCAAAACCAAAAACTTTGCTTTGGTCTTAGTCGGTCGGAACGCTTTAGAAGGTCTTAGTCGGGTTGTAAGCCGATGCCTTTACTTAGGGATTCCTAAGAATTTCACTAAGCATTCGGAGGTCCCACTCGGGTTTTAAATCGATGCCTCTACTTAGAGAATCCTAAAAAATTCTTCTAAGCTTTCGAAGGTCTCACTCATGTTGTAAGCCGATGCCTTTACTTAGGGATTCATAAGAATTCCACTAAGCGTTCGGAGGTCCCACTCGAGTTTTAAACCGATGTCTCTTGAAGGTCTCACTCGGGTTGTAAGCCGATGCCTTTACTTATGGATTCCTAAGAATTCCACTAAGCGTTCGGAAGGTCCCACTCGGGTTTTAAACCGATGCCTCTTCTTAGAGAATCCTGAAAATTCTTCTAAGCTTTTGAAGGTCTCACTTGGGTTGTAAGCCGATGCCTTTACTTAGAGAATCTTGAAAATTCTTCTAAACTTTCTAAGGTCTCACTAGGGTTGTAAGCCGATGCCTTTACTTAGGGATTCCTAAGAATTCCACTAAGCGTTCGGAGGTCCCACTCGGGTTTTAAACCGATGCCTCTTGAAGGTCTCACTTGGGTTGTAAGCCAATGCCTTTACTTAGGGATTCCTAAGAATTCCACTAAGTGTTCGGAGGTCCCACTCGGGTTTTTAACCGATGCCTTTACTTAGAGAATCCTGAAAATTCTTCTAAGATTTCGAAGGTCTCACTTGGGTTGTAAGCCGATGCCTTTACTTAGGGATTCCTAAGAATTCCACTAAGTGTTCGGAGGTCCCACTCGGGTTGTAAACCGATGCCTTTACTTAGGGATTCCTAAGAATTCCACTAAGCGTTCGGTGGTCCACTTGGGTTTTAAACCAATGCCTTCTGAAGGTCTCACTTGGGTTTTAAACCGAAGCCTTTTGATTCTTCATCTTGTTCAAGTATTGATATGTAGTAGCCCCTAATCAAAAGATTTTTTTGTTTTAAACTTGAAATTGCATTGAATGAGGGAAAGACTACATCAGAAATGAAAATGGTAAATCTTTAAGGATAGTACTTCTTCAAGTGCCTTGCATTCCATGATCGGTCAAGTTCCTGCCCGGTGGCCACATTCTTTAGCTTGTTTGCTCCCGAACCGAGTGGCTTGACTATCATGTATGGTCCTTCTCAAGAGGGATCTAGCTTCTTTTGGTTACAGGGATCTGAAGCCAACGTGTTCCTTAGAACTAAATCTCCTGATCGGTATTGGCGATGTCAAACTTGAGAGTTATAGTGCGATGCTATTCTTCGCTGGTACTGCTGAATTCGGGCAACTGCTTTTGTTTGAACTTCATCCAGTAAGTCGAGACTATCTAGTAGACCTTGTTCATTTGCTTTTTCCTCATACTCTCTTTCTCATAGTGTCCCCGCCATAACCTCCACGGGTGCTAGTGCTTCAGATCCATACGCCAGTTTGAATGGAGTTTTTCCGGTTGAGGTTCGAACCGTGGTTCGGTACGCCCAAAGAACATTTTGTAGCTCTTCGACCCACAAAGCTTTGTCTGACTCGAGTCTTTTCTTTATTCCGTCTAACAACGTTCGGTTTGTGACTTCCACCTAACCGTTGCTTTATGGGTATGCCACCGATGACATTTGATGTTCGATCTGATAGGTGCTGCATAATTGCTAGAACTGGGGATTATCAAATTGTGTTCCGTGATTAGTTACAATGACCTTTGGCATCCCGAATCTATAGATTATAGATTCCAAAACAAAATTTTCCACCTTTTTCTCGATGATTGTTGCCAGAGTGCTTGCTTCTACCCATTTCGTAAAATAATCAATCACCATAATAAGATATTCTCGTCTTCCAAATGCCTTAGTGAATTTTCCCATAATGCCAATTCCCCACATTGCAAACGGGATAGGATCAAGAATTGACATTAGGGTTTCAGCCGGTCTTTTTGATACCGTTGCATGGACTTGACAATTGTTGCAGGCACGAACATACTTCATTGCAACTTCTTGCAACCTTGGCCAATACAGCCCGAGCCTCAGGATTTTTTGAGCTAGGGTCCGACCCCCAATGTGTGCCCCACAAATTCCCTCGTGAACTTTGGCCAAAGCGGTTCTTGATCCTTCGGGATCCAAGCATCTCAGGAGTGGACCAGCATAGGATCTTCGGTACAACCTTCCATTCTGCATAGTAAATCTCGACGCTCGTACCCGAATCCTCCGGGCCTCCTTCGCGTCTTCTGGTAATTTGTCATCCCAAAGATATTCTACGATTGGGTCCATCCAACAACGCTCAGCTTCGATATAAGATATCTCCTTCTCTTGATTGCTCAGAAGGGTCAACTCCTCTATGTAAACCAAAGGGTCGAGTGTCTTTTCCTTGGTGTTAGCCAATCTTGAAAGTTCATCCGCCATTGTGTTCTCCTTCCTCGGGATCTAACACACCTTCAAATCTATGAATTCTTTTTGCAATCCCAGCACAATTTCTTGATATTTTTGTAATCATGGCACCTTTACGCCGTACTCTCCCTGCACTTGATTAACTATCAGCTGCGAATCACTGTATATTATGACATGGGCTATCGCCAGAGCTTTTGCCAAGAAGAGTCCGACAATCAGGGCTTCATATTCGACATCATTATTGCTTGCTTTAAATGCGAAACCCAATGCGTATCGAATAATAAAACCTAACTGACTTTTAAGTAAAATGCCTGCTCTAGCTCCATGCTTATTGCTTGAACCGTCAACATATATTTCCCACATGGTTGGAATACTTGGTTCAGTTTCTTCTTCCATTGGGGTCGTGGTTTCCATGACAAAATCTGCTAACGCCTGAGCCTTGATTGCTATGCGAGATTTGAAATTCACTTGGAATTCACCAAGCTCAACCGACCATGCTACCATTCTTCATGACAAATTAGGTTTATGAAGAACTTTTTTCAAAGGAAAATTTGTTAATACCTCTATCGGGTGTGCCTTGAAGTATGGTTGTAGTTTCCTGGCCGCAATCATTAGAGCTAAAGCTTGTTTCTCAATCTGGGAATATCGCGTTTCTGCATCTAGGAGTAGATGACTAACATAATCGATAGGCCAATGCTTACTTTCCTTTTCCCGAATGAGAACTACGCTTACAACCGAGGATGAAGTGGCCAAATAGACTTGCAAAGTTTCTCCTTTCTCTGGTTGAGAAAAGAGAGGTGGCTTACCAAGAGTTTCTTTCAAACTTTTGAATGTCTTCTGGCATTCGTCCGTCCATCAGGTTTCCTTGCTTCCCCTTAAATCCTTCAAGGCTTTGAAGAAAGGGAGGCACTTCTCTCCCGACTGCGAGATGAAGCGGTTCAACACAGCTACTCTTCTTGTCAAGCATTACATGTCACGAACGGTCTTTGGGGGTTCCATGTCAATCAAAGCATGTATTTTGGCTGGATTAGCCTCTATACCTCTTTGAGATACCATGAAACCTAAGAATTTTCCCAAGGATACATCGAACACGCATTTCTCCGGTAACGCCCTCATTTGGTATTTCCATAGTCCTGAAAATACCCCTGCAAGATCTACAATGTGCCCCAAGCGTGCTATGCTCTTGACCAACATATCGTCTACATAAGCTTCCATATTTTTCCCTATCAGGTCCTTGAAAATTTTGTTCATTGCTCTCTGATATGTTACTCCAGCGTTCTTTAAGCCGAACGGCATGACCTTATAATAGAAACTTTCACGATCGGTCATGAAAGCAGTAAACTTTTCCTCCTCCTTGTTCATAAGGATTTGGTTGTTTCCCGAATATGCATCCATGAAACGCAAAGTCTCATATCCTGTTGTAGTGTCTATCAACAGATCTATCGAAGTCAAGGGATAGCAGTCTTTCGGGCAAGATTTGTTGAGGTCCGTGTAGTCAGTAGACATCCTCCACTTTCCATTAGCCTTCTTGACCATTACCACATTAGCTAACCAGGTCGGGCATTCAATAGGTTCAACTTCTCAACCTCGCTACTGATAGCCTCATGCTTTTTGATTGAAAAGTTTCTTCTTCTTTGGATCACCGGCTTGGCTAGCGGGTCTATCTAGAGCTTGTGTTCTGCTACTTGCCGATCTATTCCAGGCATGTCCTCAGTAAACCATGCGAATATGTCCCTATTTTCCCGAAGAAAAATCTTCAATTCTGACTTGAACTCCTCTAGCTGCTCGGATCCAATATGAGTCATTTTCTTTTCATCTTTGGGGTCTAGCTGGATTAAATCCAATTTCTTTACTGGCTCAGATCTTTGCATCTCTTCCTCATCCCGATCGTCATGTATCTTAATTGGCATTGCCGTGGCCTTCTTCGGGCCCTCTTTGTCCTTCAAGTAAGCTACATAACACTATCGGGAGATTCTTTGATTAGAAGATACTTGACCAATTCCCTTGTCAGTGGGGAACTTGATCTTCATATGCTTCGTTGAAACCACCGCTCCTATCTTTGTTAAGGACGGTCTGCTGAGTATAACATTATACGCCGGAAGCTCTCGAACCACCAGGAAATTTACCCGAATGGTGGTTTCCTTGGGGAAATTCCCAACCGAAAGGTAGAGTTGAACCGATCCTTCCGCCACTGCCGACGATCCAGTGAATCCATACAAATGCGTGGATGATGGCTCCATTAAGTGTAAAACCCAACCCTAACCTTGACCCGGAAACCCTGTTGTTTGTAGGTCCGATGAGCAGGAGTAAAGGAAGAAGTCAACTGTGGGCCATCTTAGTGGAAGATATGAAGTTTGACTCTGAATCCATGGATGTTGATGTTGGTGTTCCAATTATGGAAACTTGCTCTGAACTAACAAGGAAACTGCATCTGACTGAAGATGAGATTAGTTGAAAGACTTGGAATATTATTTGACTTGGTTCGAAGGCATTTCTACACCCTAGGTATGTCACTTGATGTGTGTGTAAAAGCTCTTTAGGTTTGGTGCTCATTTGATCCTCCAATTCCCTATTTGGGCCTTGCTGACCTGATTGGTCGATTAATTGGTTGTGTGTTAAATTTGAGAAAATCCAATTTTAGGGTTTTTCACTTTCTATTTAAGCACACTTCGTGTTTCTTAGTATCCTCTGCCTCCAAACACTCGGAGAACGTGGGAAGACTCGTTTGAAACTCTCTTCGGTGATTTCAAAGAATTCTCCTCCGCAAGATCTGAAGTCTCTCATCTCCGATCTGCCAATTCAAGGTTAGTAATCTCTTCGGTGTCATGATTTATCTTTCAATCTTGTTCTTGGTCGAGATTGAGAAGAAGATGCTGCATCCTTGCAACCATCTCTTCCATGATCTCATTCTTTTCTTAAGGGTTTATGATCAACATAGGGATCTCAACCCTAATCCTTGAACGACCCATTTTAAAAACCTAATTCTTCTTGTGGATCTATTTTCTTAGCCGACTGAATCTAATTTTCATGACATACTTGTGTTTGATTTTGATTACCTTTTTCTTGGATGAGATCTAATCATCCCTAGTCTTTTCCATGATTTCATAGTGTATTTTTCATCGAATTCTAGGGTTTTCACCCAATTGAGGAAACCATAACTTCAAATTGGAAGGTAGTGTTTTTAATCATTATTAATGCCTAATCTTTGCTCCTTTAGTGTTAGAATACTATTCTAAAGTTTTCCTCCAAGTTTCGTGAAGTTCCGAACCCTGTAGATTGAGTTTCGGATCAAATTTCCCGTATTTGCTTCCTCTTGACCCTGTAGGTCGACTGGTTGGTCAACTGGGTCAATAGACCAACCAATCGACCAATGAAGTCAGAAGCTTTGTTTTTCACCCAGTTTGATTTGTTTGCTCTCCAATCTTTTAGGCTTCTTTCCTAATGTTGTATCTATGATTGTTAGGGGTTTAATTGCTAAGTTTGGAACCTCTCTCTTTGATCTTTGGATTATCTTCGACGATAATTAAGGTAAGGATAGTTATTTCATAATAACATAAATTGCATATATTTTGGTTTCTAATTTAAGAAACTCTGAGTTTAACTACTGATATTGTATTTTATACTTATGATGTACTACTTTAAGTACAGTAGCACTTTACTTATGTTTTCTTTTTCATTATTCAAGCTTATATGAAATGCTTATTACTGCATATTGTTTAATGATTGGATCATGCTTTTACATCCTCTTTTGTATGATGAGGTGTTGATTGTGTATGTCATGACCGATCTATGAATGTGATTGATTAAGTATGATTTGGGATTGGGAGGTGTCCTTTTGACACTTCTGTCCTTAGACATCGGAGGGAATAGTATGGGATGTTCTCCGAAGATGCCCATTGACACCTTCCTGAATTGTTGGTTGTCATACCTAGGACTGTCTAGGAGTGTTTGGCTAGGATGTCCCTGTTATATCAGACCCTAGTCGGAAAGGTATTGAGACCGAACGACCTGTGGTAGCAATGGGGATTCTTGGGCGATCAAGACCGGTAACCAACCCATGAGAGGACAGGAATCACATTGTGGGGGCCATTTATTGGGAGGGTTGCATATGGATAGACTTGGGCTCATGGGCGCTCAAGACCGGTAACCAACCCTTGAGGGGACATGAGAGCTTCCCGTTTACCATATGTGGATAACCAATAGGGTTGATGAGTCCGTAATCAGGGACTATGAGGACTCTAGTGTGAAGGATACCGGAAAGGATCGTCAGGGGCAAGGAATGGACGTATCTGGAACTGAGTTGATATGACTGAGTAGATGACTTGCATTGGGCTAGGCTTAACCCTAACATGCGCCAATACTTAGACCAATGGTGACGTGAGAGAGCGGTGACCTAACCCCCAGCCATGGATTGTCCCAAGGGATGAAGGACCCATTACCAACCAGTGCCGAGTGACTAGGACTTTCGAGAGAAGTATGGTGCTATGACTTAAAGCATGTCTGCCTATAGAGACCAGCATACATAGAGTTTAGATGCATACATACATTATGTCACATCCTCCTAACCGGTACCCTAACTAGCATACCCGAGAGTGTGATCCACAGCCCCGAAGATCAATATCGAGGAAATCATCCTCCCACATATACAATAACATAATCATAAACAGGAAATAATCAAGGTTTAATATTATAAACAAAGGTTCAAAACAATAATGAATAATCAGTATGATTAGAGTGCGGAAAAGATACCAGATATCCAATGATATCAAAAAGAGTAAAGTGAGGCGAAAACTCACTCCACCAATATAGCGGAACGCAGTATGAAAGTCAAAAGGAAATACAACTGAAACAAATGTACTAAGAATTAAACTAAGATCAAGCGTCTTCTAGTTTATAGATAACGTCTTCATAAGTATGGACTTTGTCAATCCAATGAATCCGTTCTAACTCTAAAGTAGTACGCAGCTTGATCCACCGGGGGATCATCAGAGTAATCTTGATCGTCGCCAGCACCTTGCGTGTAATACGCTTTATCGGCTTGCGGTTCACATGTCTTGCTCGTCATAATAATAATCTGACTGCAGGTTAATCTAAACAAAGAATATACAAAAAGGAATGAGTTTCGAAGAAACTCAGTAAGGTAGTTAATCTATAACATCATAGATAACATGTGGCAAAACATAACATGATGCAATGCAGTATGAAACAGATAAGGTATGAATGCATCTAAACTCTATGTATGCTGGTCTCTATGGTAGACATGCTTTAAGTCATAGCACCGTACTTCTTAGGGAAAGTCCGCTCACACCCTCAACCATATAAGATATCTTGGGTTCCCTCAACCATATAAGATATCTTGGGTAGCCGGTTGGTAATGGGTCCTGCATCCCTCAGGACAAACCATGGTAGGGGGTTAAGTCAACACACTCTCTCACAACCATTTGGCATAAGTACCGGCGCATGTCAGGGAAAAGCCTAGCCCAATGCAAGTCATCTAGTCAGTTACATCAACTCAGGTCAAGATACTTCCATTCCTCGTCCCTGACGATCCTTTCCGGTATCCTTTCCACTAGAGTCCTAATAGTCCCTGACTACGGACTCATCAACCCTATTGGTTATCCACATATGGTAAACGGGAAGCTCTCATGTCCCCTCACGGATCATTTCACCGGTCTTGAGCGCCCATGAACCCAAGTCTAGCCATATGCAACCCTCCAATAAATGGCCCCCACAATGTGATTCCCGTCCTCTCACGGGTTGGTTACCAATCTTGAGCGCCCGTGAATCCCCATTGCCACCACAGGTCGTTCGGTCTCAATGCCCTTCCGAATCGGGTCTAATATAACAGGGGTATATCCTAGCCAAACACTGCTAGACATTCCTAGGTATGACAACCAATGATTCGGGAAAGCGTCGATGGGCATCTTCGGAGAACATCCCATACTATTCCCTCCGATGTCCAAGGACAGAAGCATCAAAAGGATACTCCCCAATCTCAAACCAAAATTAAGCAAACACATTCTCAGAACAATCATGACATACACAACCAGCAGTTCATCATATACAAGAGAATGTAAAAGCAAAAATCAGATTAGGCAATAATACGTAATTCATATATCATGAATAATAAAAAGACAATATAAACAAGTGCTACCGTTCCCACAATAGGAGATCAGAATTAAAATACAACAACAGTAGGTAATCTCATAGTTTTATAAAGTAGAAACCAGAGAACAAGCAATCTATGTAGTTAAGGAATTAACTGTCCTTACCTTCTAACTTGGATAGGATCTTAAAGAATCAAGTATGATCTTGACTAAACCTGAGAAGACAGTCCTAAACAAGTGCACACAACATGTTAGGAAAGATGCATAAAGGAAAAGATCATAAATCAATTGAAACAGACCAAGAATGAGGTTGATGTACTCATTGGTCGATTGATTGGTCTGCTGGACCAGTCAACCAATGAGTCGACCAATGCAGACAGTGGCCTACAAGAATCCGAATTTTGAGAATCAAGAACCGAATTTGATGGTTCAAAAGGGTACAAATTAGAGGGAAATTATCATGGTAGTATTCTAGGGTATAGAGGATATCAAATCATAAATCAAATCAAGTTCCCAAGTTGTAACCTAGGAACAAAAAGGTTAACCTACTAGGTTAAACATAGATTATGAGGGAAAAATATTATAATCAAAGATTAAAGAACTAGGATATGAAGATTACAGATATAGTAAAGAAAACACATTGATTGGGTTACCATGATCAAACTAGGGGTTCTTGATCTTACCCAAGAAATTAGGGTTTCACCCTTTTTGGTTCCCATGAAAAAGGTTGAGATCATAGGAGGGAGGGAATTGATGATGGGTCAATTATAACAAGAAGAATTAAAGAATATTGAATTTAGATCAACCTCCACATTACCCATGAGGTTTCCTTTCACAAGGGAGGTTACCAAAAGCTCTCCAGACGATCGCACAGGTTAGGGTTTCAAAGGATTAGGGTTAGGGTTTCGAAGATTCTACTGGCTGAGGTTAAGATCATGATGATGATCATGGATCTTAAAGAACATGATGTGATCATGGAATAGATGGTTGCAAGAGTCCATCATCTTCTTCCGGATCTCAACAAAGAACAGAATTAAAGAAAGAAAATCAGAGATAGAAGAAAGAGTGAGTGAAATCATACCTTTGCTGTAGGAGGATGAAGAATTCTTCAAGTCTTTGCGAGAGATCACCAAAGAATGCAAGGTAATGGGTTAGATTAGGGTTCTAACTCGTTCCAGAGGCTTAAGAGGCAGATGGACGGAGTATTCTCGAGATTAGACTTAAATAGAAGAGACAGGATTCAAATTTCAAAAACAGAATCAATTGGTCGATTGGTCCAATCGACCAATGAGTCGACCAATCAAGACAACAACTTCAAAACAGGGAATTGAAGGCTCAGATCAAGTCCAAACATCAAGGGGTTTTGCACACACCTAGAGTGACATACCTAGGACTTAGAAATGCCTTTGAATCAATATAGAGACCACTCCAAGACCATCAACTAATCCAATCTTCATCAGGGTGCAGTTTCCACCATTGGAACACTGGCATCAACACTCATGGATTCCAATCCAGCCATCAAGTCTTCAACAGAAATGGCCCAAAGATGATTTCTTGCCTTACTTCGGGTCACTGGACCTACAAATAACAAAGTTTCTGGATTAGGGTCAGGGCTGGGTTTCACACATTATCTGTTTTATATTGCATTGCATCTTGTTATGTTTTGCATCATGTTATTTATGTTGTTATGAGTTAACTTGCCTTGCTGAGTTCATTCGAACTCACTGCTTTTTGTGCAATCTTTTTCTTAGATTATTCTACAGGTACTGACTACTATGAAGGACAATATGATGAAGCGCAAGTCGATGAAGCGTACTACCCACAAGGTGCTGGCAACAATGAAGATCACACTAATGATTCAACAAGTGATCACATTGCGTACTACGATTAAACATAACGTAGAATGGGAACATCTGTGTTGGATTGAGGAAGTCCACTATTTTGAAGACGTTATTTATAGAATAGAAAACTCGTTGTTCAGTTTGACTTTCTTTCCTTACTTTCCTTTAGAAACAGTTGTTATTCTTTTTAGACTTACGTGCTACATTCCCCTGTAACTGTGGAGTGAGATTCCGCCTCACTCTACTTCTTTTTGATGTGCTTACATCTGGTATCATTTTCCGCACTCTAATTGTACAGATATTCATTTCCTGATTTGGATCCTTTGTTTATTATATTAAAACGTTTATTATTTACCATTCATGATGATGTTATTGCATATGTTGGAGGATGATTTCCTCGAAACTTGATCTTCGGGGCTGTGGATCACACACCCTGGTATGCCAGTTAGGGTACCGGCTGGGGGGATGTGACATTAAGTCCTCTTCGATCTTCAGTTTCTGATAAGCTTCGTAAGACAGAAGATATGCGGAAGAGACGATATCAACCAACACCCTGTGTACTTCCCGACATCCAATCTCCACCTTGATGACTAGGGCATCATCATGAGGTGTGCAAATACCTCTTTCGTCCTCGTCATCAAAGGTGATCGAACTTTCACCATTCGGCCTTTTCCGCTTCTCCACTTCTCTAGTTCCAACGAACTTAGATTTGGCCTTCAGCTTGCAGAGTGACTCTGGTTCGAGTCCCCCAAAAATAATTAGGATATGAGATGGGCTAGCACCGACCACTTCCTTTCCTTTCTTTGACTTGGGAGGCTCGACCTGTCGTTCTCGACTTCCCGAACGATCCCTCTTTTCAACAGCTATTCTTGGCGCGGAGGTCGTCCTTTAATGAAGCTCGAGAGATGTACTTGAGAAATCAACCTTTCAATGTCGGCCTTTAGGTGTCTACAATCATTAGTATAATGCCCATAATCTTTATGAAAACGGCAATACCTTTCCATGTTGCGTTCTCCAGGCTTGGACATACCCTTGGGTTGCCATTTCAAGATATCATGTCTCTTGATAATATTCAGGATCTTTGACCGAGGAGTATTCAATGCTGTGTACTAGCCCTGATCAGGTGAACGTTGCCTCCATGCCGGACGAGGCCTTCGAGACCGATCATTGTTGGGTTGCTTAGGCTTCTATATTTTATCAAGAGCCTTTTGTTCTTTGGTGGAAGCCTTTGGGTCCCCCTGTCGTGCATCCAAAATCTCCGTTACTTCTGCTTGCTTTTGACACCTTTGCACCAATTCAGCAGAAGTAGTTGGCATGTCTTGAAGTAATAACTCCAAGAGTCTCCGATTTGTGAGTCCAGTGAACAAAGCAGTTTTAGCTACCTGTTCATCCAGGTTCTCAATTTCCATAATAACTTTGTTGAATCTTTTCAAGTATTCTCGAATTGATTCACTCTTCCCTTGCTTGATGGTAAACAGAGTTTCTTCCGTCTTTTTTATCTAGATTCCACTCTGGAAACATCCAATGAATTTTCGCGCCAATTCCTCAAAATCGACGATTTTTCCTGAAGGAAGATTTGAAAACCACTTCTGCGCCGCACCGGTCAAAGATGAGCCAAACACCCTACAAAGGATTTCATTTGAGTTACCAGCCACATGCATAGTTTGCTGATAATAGCTGATATGGGCGACAAGATCTCCCTAACCGTCGAACGAAGAGAAAGTTGGGAGCCGAAAATTGTGAGGAAACACAAATCCAGCAATTGCCTCTACAAAAGGGGTCTTCCGGATGACCGAATAGATGTCATCGGCCATCCTCCCTCGGGAGAGCAATCCCAACCTTTGATTAATATCTACAAGCTCCTGACCAATGCGGACCAAATATCCGCCACCAGTCCGATAACTTTCTCGACCTGAGCGCTTTGAGGTTGGCGAGTGAGTGCGTACTCCCCTGCCCAACCTCGTTACCGACCCAGTTCGGCTTGATAGTGGTTGGACGTACTAATCATTTCTTCCGAGTAGCTCTCCTGTCCTTTGCTCTCTACCTTGCTCTAGGGAATTCCCCCGCAAGTTTGGGCCATAATTTTGGCCGCCTGCCAGTTGCCTATCTCCATGCGAGGAATGCCCTCGCAGCACTAGTATAAGTGTTTCCTCTTCTCATGCATGCCTTTTGGGGTCCTAATGATTAGGAGCTGCGGGAGCTACCACCTATCTAACCAATGTACGAAGCGTCTGGTTCATCTCCAAGAATTGGAGCTACATTTGATCTAACTGTTGTTGGAGAGGATTCGGAGGGTTTAATTGATCATTACCCCCTCGTCCTCCATCTTCTCGTACTTCACGAGCTCGACTTCCTTCAAGGATATCTTTTGGATTGTTCTTGCAAGGAAGTTGAACATCAGCATTTCGCTGAGCTGCCGCAACTTCGGCTGCTGCTGACCTGGTAACCATGACTTTTTGAAGCATTTCCCACAAACGGCGCCAAATGATGAGTCCAAAATCTGCTCAGCCCTTAGATCACGTGAGAATGACTTGCAAAACAATCGTCAGATGTGGCCCGACCGTTGGGGTCGGGAGTCCACCTCCAATGGCTAAGTCATTTAATAAACTGATCACAAAGGCTCTTATTAGATACAGAGCTGAAGTAAGAATGCGATAATTGGGAATACGATTCAGATATCTTCTTCGTACGTTGGTGATGTCTTATATAGAGTTTACCTTTGAATCTCATTCGTTGAACTTGTACGTGCCTCCTTCTGGTGATTGTCTGATCTAGATGGTTAGACCCGTTAGTGGGGTAATGGATAACTTCCCTTGATTGCACGATCCCAATGTTATGGTCATGGCCGTTATCCAAGCTGGCACGATTGCCCGCTCTGCGAGTGTTGATAACCGTCACTTTGACTAGTTATTAGTTCCGAGAATCTCGAACTCGTGCATGCTAGCTGATAGCGTTAGGTTTCTTCCTCAACATGCCATCTTTGAACCCGGTTCGCTCGAGCCTGAATCGGTCGATTCGTCCCCGACCGGGATTGAGGATTGAACCATGGGCCGTTCAACGATATTTTTCCCGTATCAAATTGCATAGCTTGTTGCTGCATGATATTGCCCATGATCTTGCAATATCCTTGAAACTTCCCACTGGCGGAGCATCAGGTGGATCAGTAGCAGTCTGGCCATTCAAATGAGTAAGTTGACCAAGGGTACCATCAGGTATGGTCCCATTAAGAACACCATCGTTCTCATTGCTGCCAGTACCAACATTGTGCATACTCAAGTTAACCATTCTGCCAAACTGAAAAGAATCAAAACACCAAAAATCGAAGATTCATCAATATCCACTTGATCATATGCTTGGAATCATCAATATAGTCATCAAACAATCAATCATGGATCCAAAAATCAATTTTTCCAAAATTCAACAAAAACAGAGCTTACTGTCTTTATGGGTCGATTGGCTGGGTCGATTGACCCAGTCGACCCACGCAGTTGACCCACGCAAACTGTGCGTGAAATCCAACTTAAAATGACCCATTCTCAAACCAAAACACATTTCATCTTCTAAATACTTGAGAGAGGGCTCTGGGGAAAGATTGTCCAAGACTTTCAAAGGCTAATCAAGGTGGCATAGTGTTTCTTCACAACACTACAACACACATTGATTATCAACCACAAGGTATTCACCATTTCTTCTCTCAAAAGCTTTAAACCTTCACTTGCTTTCATCAAAACTATGAAATACTTGTTGTATTAGTTAAGAATCATGTCTAGGAACACTTAGAAACACGCTCCATGTAATTTTAACACAATGCCATGCTTCTATAACAAGTTCTAACAAAAACAAGCTCACTTTTCACTATTCACACAACCAAAAATCCCTTTTTTGAAAAACTTCAACCATTTTCAAACCACAAGAAATTTTGACACCAAATAACTTTCTACATGCTTGAAATGATATGGTAGAGGTGTGCATGCAATTCGATTGAACCAATTTCACAATTTCCAAAAATCCAATTTTTCACCTAAAATTAAAAATCCCCTTTTCCTTCTTGCTGAATTTTCACTCTTAGACCAAGCATTTGATGGATTTTTTTTCCAAACAAAACATGCTAACATGTTATTCCAAGTATTATGCACATGCTAGTATGTTTGAATCACAATTTCGTCAAAGTCAAAATTTTCCAAAAAATTTACGAAAAATGCCCTTTTATTGAAATTTTCCGCAAAACACTAACATCAACTTCCTTTGTCTTATCAACGGATATGTAATACACATCATGCCACTACAGGGATCACAGATAGGTGGTAGGAGAGGCAGAGGTAGGGGTAGAGTACCACTCCTAGAGCCACGGGATGTGGTCCTTCGCAGAGATTGATTTGTCACTCCGCATGCCAAGTTCCTGTACGAGGCCTACTATGAGCACTGCCACATAGAGTACGGGCGGGTACTATGATTACAGCAGCTCAGGACATTTTGGATCCTATAGCGGTTTGATAAATTGTAGTGGACTCATCTGTTCACCGAGGATCTTCCCGTATATGCAGAGTTAGTGAGGTTGATCTTCAGCAACCTATCATCTTTTAGCGAGGGCAAGATCAAGGATTATCTTCAACTAGTCGTAGAGAGTTAGATCCGAGAGACACAGATCAGATTCTCCACTCGTACACTAGCAGAGATTTTTTAGGTACATTTTTATCCACATGAGTGTATATGGATACCCATGGGTGCGGAGATAGATTCCTTTCTACTACCCTACAAGCTTCATGAGATCTGCTCCACATTTTGGGATGTCTCGAGGTGTTACAGTTCATGTACAAGTGCTAGGCTGATTCCTTCAGCTAGATTCATTGGTCGCATCGTGGGCCAAAACATCATTTCAAAAGCCCGGCATCACAATCGGGTGTTAGTGATGGAGGCTTTGGTGATATATCTCATCTACATGGGGTTCAAGATCGACTTGTCCTTCATCATCCAGAACACCATGATAGAGATAGCAGAGCATCCGGGTGCATGGAACCTTTGCTTCAGTCGACTTTTGACACTTATCTTCTAGCACTTAGGGGTGAGGTTGGAGGACACAGAGGTGCGTACTCAAGATTTGGGGTATGACATCAACGGTAGGACCATCAGATAGATGCAACTTAGTCATGCTGTGAGATCCGAGGGTGAGGATGATGATGATGATGATGATGATGAGGATGAGGAGGGTGCTGGTCCAGATACTGATAACCAGGCAAGAGGTGATACAGAGATGCATGAGGCTGATCAGGGTCATCATGAGATTCCCGCATCATCATACTTTGAGGACAGAGGTCCTTCGCATACAGCTCCTAAGGCACCAAATATGTATACTTAGATGCTAGCTATGACTTCCATTATGGAGAGGCTGGAGGTCAGACAGGAGTAGATACACAAAAGACAGGAGACGATAGAGTCGATATAGGAGAGGATGGAGTCTCAGATTGCAGATGATGTTAAGACACTTTGAGATCAGAGACGGTCTCCTAGATAGATTGTACTAGGATTTCTCTTTATGCCTTCACTAATTTAACTCTTAAAAATTTCCTAAAAATTAATGAAGTTTCATTTTGTTTATGATGCGTCCAAAATCTGCTCAGCCCTTAGATCTCCACGTGATGTCCTGCGAAAACGAAAGGGCCAGATGTGGCCCGACCGCTGGGGTCGGGAGTCCACCTCCGAAGGCTAAGTCAGTTGATGAACTTAATCACAAACGGCTCGCTAGAAGCGCGAGGCTAAGGAATGAAGAACTAGGAAAGGTGATCTAGATAGCAGATCGCTGATAGTTTAGGTCTATCAGTATGTATCTGAACCTGAGTCTCAGATAGTATTCTTTTCCATCCCCTCACCTTGTATGGTAGTGAGGTTTATATAGAGTGTACCTTCGAATCTCCTTCGTTGGATGCACTTGAGCCTTCTTCGGGTAGTCGTTGGATCTTATCAGTGAGATCCGTTGAGCAATAGACTTCTACTAGTTTGGGCTAGTAGAGGACTCCTGAGATAACCTTTAGGTTATGCGATGATTATCCCTTCGATAATGATTATCCGCAGCCGTCAATTCGAGTCTGCCATCATTAGGGTGATTACCCTAATCCATAAGTAGGATTAGGGCACGCTTGTAGCCGAATAAGCTTTCTTCTTCAGCAAGCCATCTTCTGGATCCGGTTCGCTCGGGAGCGAGTCGGTTCTCTCCGTCTCGACCGGGGTCGAGGGTCGGACCAGGTATGAACCCAGTCTGATCATAATCTCTCCATATCACGAGCCCCCCAGACCAAGCGTTTGGTCGATCCCGAGGGCTTGGCTTTTAACTGGGTTCGTCGTCAGGTGATAAACTCTGCGTGCTTCATTAAATGTCATATCACATTTAAAGCGGTGGTCACTTTTCCTCGAGCGTTGTGAGTGTAAGGCCACATATCTCCTTGCAGTTGATTTGTCGTGGCTCACGTCATCCAAGCGACGGTTTCCGAACGCCTATTTCGGATTTGTGAGTTCAAACTTTCAAAACGTCTTTCAATCTTGATCGCTGATTTTGAATCAATCTCGATCGTTCAGATTCCCGAACACTCGTGCGGGAGTTTTAAAAGCGGTTCGTTGTCTTCGTAGGTTTCATTCTTCCCGTCTGGAATTTGAACCTTTGTTGTGCCTTCGCACCTTCCCGCTCTCAAGCTTCCGCCTCACCGAATCGGTAAGTTTACTTGGTCTTTTTCTTTTTGTAGTTCTTGAAACAAGTAATGGCGGATGATAGGGCTTCTCTAGTACCCAGTGTTGGTAATAGCGGTGAGGCTTTTGCTTCTCCTGCTCCCGAACGATCGGATAGTGATAACAAAACCCTAATTGTCCTCTCAGGCGAGTTCGCTGAAGTTTCTCAAAAAGGTTTTGAAAGAAAAACCGAAACTTCTCCCGTCCTTCTCGAGTCCGGATCTTCCGAGATTGTCGAGTCTTCTAGGCAGCCTCAAACCTCCGGGTCCAATGGTGGACCTGGCTCTGCTCCCCTCCATTTACAATGAGGAAACCCTTCTTTCAGCTGTCCAAGATTTTGATCTTCCTTCCTTATATCGAGGTTAGGGCTCCCCACCCCGATGAGAGGGTTGATTCATCCCTTTCGGGTGAATTTTCTCTGTATATAGATGCACTTTGGAAAGCGGGGTTCGCTTTCCCTTTTTTAATCCTTTGTTCTCCATGATTCTCAATCATTGGAACATTTGTCCCGGAATGCTCCTCCCCAATAGCTGGCGTCTCATCGTCGGCTTCTTGGGTTTGTGCTTTGAACTTGGCATTACGCCATCTCTTTCTCTCTTTGTACATTTTCATGTTCTTTCTATCTCCCATCCTCCCGGATGGGTTTTTCTGTCCAAACGCAATAAGGCTGAACTTGATTGGAGGGGCAGCATCCTTGTCAAAGGAACTTGCCCTTCTAACCACAAAAGATGGCGCGAACGATACTTTTTCTGTCGAGCGCCTCCATCAGATCTTAACTTCCCAACCACCTGGAGGAGGTGTACTTCTTCTTCCTAGAATAACCGAGGCCTTCCCTTATCCAGAGAAGATGAGGCGGCTATCAGGAAGATCAAATCCATGCCGTGGTATCAAGAGATACATGGATTTGAAGTGGAGTATAACTCCATCCTTCAGTACTGGGGCTTGGCTCATTATGAGCTTCTAACCACCATCCTTTAGTTTGACTGAAGTGATATGTTTTGAATTCTGACTCTTGTTCTTCTTCTTTGCAGTGCCTCCAAGAATGAACCCTGAAAGCCTGCGGGTGAAGGCCGCCAGGGCCGTTGTGACAGTCGAGCAACGATCGCCCAAAGTCTTGACCGTAGATCAAGAGGCTTCTCTTCCCTCTCCCGACCCCTCTTATAGGGGTATCAGGAATATCAGGCCTGTAGCTGATGCTTCGGGTAAAGGGAAGAAACCGATGGTGGAGAGGTCTAATGTCTCTTCCTCCGCCCGAACCAAGAGGAGGCATGACACAATTGATGCTCCCTCCAATAAAAAATCCAAAGCTTCAACGAATGGTGAGGAGGTCTTCACCCCCCAGTGGACCCTGAAGCTGACCGATAGGGTGACTTGGGATCCCGAGAAAGTTGCAGAATGGAGCTCCCTCAGTCTTGCTCCTTCTGATCGCCAGGAATTTGAAGCCTTGGATGACACCTCCCTTGTTAGTCAATCTACAAGGTACCGGTCTTCTTGCTTAGTTATTTTTTCATAATTCCTTATGAGTTCTTTTGATATTTTCCGCCTTCCCAGGAATGCTATGTTGAGCTTTTATCAACACATGGAAGCATTGAGCCGGGTTGGTCGCACCAGCTCCTTGCTGCAAACCTGTGAAGAGAATTTGGAGAAAGCCAATTCTGAAATAGACCAGCTGATTGCAGCTGCAGAAAAAGCATGAGGAAGAAGTGATCTCCCTCAAGGAGGCCCTCGAAGCGTCGAAGATTCGTGCCTCTGCTGCCGAGCGCGAGGCCAGGAAGCAAAAAGCAGCTGCCACATTGTTTGGTGATAGGCTCGAATTCAAAAGTAGGGAGCTTGAAGAACATCTGAAGTTGGCGATCCCTAGCAAGCCCGAGCATATTAAGCTAGAGCTTCGGAAGGAGTGTGTTCGGAAATACCTAAACATCGTACCTTTCTCCGAGCTGCTAGGTATCTACAACGTTCAAGCTTATCGCCTGGGGCAGAACGACGTTTGGGAGCGAATCCTCGGATCAATCCCTACCTTCGACACTGCTCCTTTTCGTGAGGTGTGCCACAAAGAGGTCTTCGGGAAAGTTGGTATGGATCTCCCGGACTGGGCTCAGGAAGAAGATGATCCTTTTCCAGCTGACCCTCAATATGAGGCATACCTGGCTGACGAGCCGGCACTTCCAGAGGAAAAATCACAAGCCGGGTCTCAAGTTGCTACTGTAGAGGACTCAGCCGATGCCATTCTTGAGGAAGGCTCTTCTCATGATCCTGAGAAAAGTCCTCCCGACCAGGGTCCCTCGGGCAACAATGAAGAAAAGGCTTAGGGAGTTAACTTTTTGTACAGATTTACCCTCTATTTAATGAATAGACATTTCTTTCTCATGTTGGCCTTTATATTTCCCCATCTCCTGCCGAAATCTTGCCTTGAATATCAAAGTATTAATGATAAAACTCATCACTTAACTTCACATTCCTCGCCGAATAATAATCTTGTAGAAATATTGTGAAGATGCGTTTCGGGAAGATGCATTAATCTTCCCCACTACTTCATTTATTGCAAAGTCCGCACGTTTCCCTTCTACGAAGTTCAAACGTTTTCTTGCCTTTGTATACCATTCACTGTTTCCAATGAATCGAAAATACATCCATTATTTTAATGGCGGTGCGACGATTGGAGGTATCTCTACATCAGGTGCTCGCTTCCACATGTTTCCATGTGGCATCCCTCCGACCGTTGATCTTGCTTTCTGTGGATTTCGAAGCGTCATTTCGATCTAGGTCGTCGGTTGTCCTTAGCCTTCAACCGTCGTCTTAATACCTGAGGCTATTTAAAGCCTTCATGGGTACTCTCCATCTATCCTGACTTCTGCAAGTTAGATTTGCTAAAGTGCTAAAGCGACCTTTCGTCCTTCGGCCTGCTTCCGTATTCCTCGTACTCCAACAACAGCTCTATCAACTTCTGAACAAGTGAGTTTTTTGATTACTCATCTCTTTCCCCACTACCCCCGTGAGTAAACTGCACAGTAGTTATACTTGGGGTTTAGTTTTTTGTTTTTGTCAGAAGTGATAGAAAACTAGGGTTTCCCCCTTGTTGTTGTCGTTTGTTTCTGTACTGATACGGCTTGTTTCTTTGCATAGTGGCTCCCAAGATCAACCCGAACTTTATCAAAGCAAAATCTTGCAAGAAAATTGTTCCGTCGGTGGTGGTTGGGGCCAGTGCGGTGGTTTCAGCTAGTGAATCCTCCGAGCGTAAGGCGATCGCTGCCGGTGAATCTTCAAGTCAGATTCCCGCAGTTTCTATTGATGCCGTCCCTGCGCCTCCTTTGCCCGAAGTGATCGCTCGTCTTTCCCAGGAAGATCTTGATCACTCCGTTGCCGATGGTGCTGCCGGCGCCCCTGCTGGTGAGCCTGTTGGTGCACCCCCGAAGGAGACTCTTCGGGCATCTGAGGCAACTATGTTGGCGTCTGATGAAGGTGTGGTCCCAGCAGGTGCTGCTCCTATTTCTAAGTGCTTGTTTGGCATCCTCCTCCTCTCCTTCCGAGTTGGAGGATTTTGCCACTAGGAAGCGCCGTCGGGTGACAAGTGATGCAGCTCATCCTTCTCATCCTTCGCCTGAATTAGTGTCAAACGAGTTTGACAGAGCGTTGGAATGGTGTACTGCTGCTCGAATGACTTTTGAGAGCACAGTTCTTTCCAAACTTCCAGATGAAGTCTTTACGAAGTCACTGGTGATGTAAGTCTTTCTTCATTATCCTCTGATTCTGAAAAATTACTTTTCTGCTCCTCGCTAACTCGGAAGTTGTTTGCAGGAGTCTTGCTGGTAACTTCCACAACCAAGTGGAAGCAATTACTAGACTCAGTAGATTGAGCAATGAAGTTTCTAGGCTTCGGGAAATCTCCGAAGCTAAAGATGTTGAGATTGCTCGCCTTCGAAATCTAGCTTGGGAGGTGGCAGGAGAAAAAAATTCGATGATTGGTCATCTTCGGTCAGACTTGGATGATGCCAGGGAGAAGATCCGGCGACTGGAGCGAACAGTTGGAAAGTTAGGAGCCAAAGGATCTGAAACGTTACCTGAAAGACAAGCTGTCATTCCTTTCTCGAATCCCTTCCAACTGATGTTCGCAGAGCCTGCGTCTTCAAGTATTTACACAGTAAGCCTTTTGTTGATATGCTGAATGCTTATAACTTGCAGGCGTACCAGGATGGTGAGAACGAAGTATGGGAATCAATATTAAGGAAGGATCCTCATTTTGATACGACTCCCTACGGATCTTGTTTGCCATCCCGAAGTATTTACCGACACAGGTATTCGTCCTCCCGATTGGACCAATGATAAGATTGATCCTCCACCTTCCGATCCAGATATTATGCAATATCTGGAAGATTCTCCTGTTTATTCTCCCCTGGAAGAAGTCAATTATGACGAGCTTGTCCTGAATGCGAGTTTGGTCAAGGACCATGCTTCTCCTGGACAAGCTGGACAAAGAGTATGAAATTGCGGAGGATTTTATGCATACCGAAATATTTTTGTAATCCTCATTTCTTCTCTTCTTTTCCTTGAATCCCCACCAATGGTTGACTCATATGTTTGTTCTAGCAAAGTCGCGTCGATCTTGTATAACTTCTTAACAGTCACCTATGATGACTTTCATTTTTGATCGAAGATTGTATCCAGCTCTTGTAATTGTTTTGATACTAGCCTCTTTGGATCTTTTGAAGAAATAAGAAATTAACTTTATCTTGAACTTTGCTAGCCACTTGAATCGTTGTTGCATTAGGTCTTAGTTGTTTGAAACAATGCCTTTACTTAAGGATTTTCAGAGAAATACAATAAGTCTGAGAAGGAACTCACTCGGGTTTTAAACCGATGCCTTTACTTAAGGATTTCCGGAGAAATACAATAAGTCTGAGAAGGAACTCACTCGGGTTTTAAACCGATGCCTTTACTTAAGGATAATTCAAAAATTCAATAAGTCTCGAAGGAACTCACTCGGGTTTCAAACCGACGCCTTGCAAAAGAAACTCACTCGGATTTTCATCCGATGCCTCGACTTAAGAAAGTTCGAAAATTTCCATAAGTGTTGAAGGACCCACACGAATTTTCATCCGATGCCTTATAGTTGGATCTTGTTCTTGAATGTGGTGTATGATGCCCCCCAATCAAAAGATAGTTTGTTGAAAGCCAAAAATTGCATTGATTGAGTTTAAAATGATTACATCGCGAACAAAATTGAAATCATCCTCAAGGATAAAACTTTTTGAGATGCCTAGTGTCACGCCCTCCCAGCCGGTACCCTATCTGGCATACCCGAGAGTGTGATCCACAGCCCGAAGATCAGGTATCGAGTGATCAACCTCCCACATAAACAATAACATAATCATAAACAATCATAACAAGAGTGCGGAAGATAAATCATAGATTCAATAAAGAAAGAATGAATCATAAATGAATTAGAATAATAGATATAATCAGAGTATCAAACAGATAAGTAAAGTGAAGCAAAAATCCCACTTTACATCCAGCGGAAAAGTAGCTCTAAAGAATAAACTAGATAAAAGCTAATCCCAGTAGCAAGTACATTGGGTAACTAAATTATTCTCCACTTTGTAGACGACATCCTTGTATGTATAGATCTCATAAATAGCACAAGGACGCTTCCACTCAATGGTCGGACTAAGCATCGTACGGAGCATAACCACCCGTGGGATCTTCTGAGTAATTGTGGTAACCGCAATCACCTTCCCTGGAGATATGTCTCTTCGCCTTGCGCTTCCTCATAGGGACCGTCATAGTACTCGGTACTGCAGGATAGTCTAACAACATTGTACAATAAAGGAATGAGTTTCAAAGAAACTCGGTAAGGCGGTTAAAATCCATAATAACATAAATGGCGGGGATTCCAGGAACAATCATAAATGCAATATGATATGAGACAGGACAATGAATGAATGAATCTAACTCTATGTATGCTTTGGTCTCTATTGGCGGACATGCTTTAAGTCATAGCACCGTACTTCTTTAGGAAAGTCCACTCACATCCTCAACCATTTAAGATATCTTGGATTCTCTCACGGATCATTTCACCGGTCTTGAGCAGCCGATTGGTAATGGGTCCTTCATCCCTCGGGACAAACCATGGCGGGGGGTTAAGTCAACACACTCTCTCACAACCATTTGGTATAAGTCTTGGCGCATGTCGGGGTAAAACCTAGCCAAATGCAAGTCTTCTACTTGGTTACATCAAGTCGATCCGAGATACTTCCATTCCTCGTCCCCGACGATCCTTTCCGGTATCCTTCACACTAGAGTCGGCGTATCCTATGGCACCGACCAACTCGGACTACGGACTCATCAACCCTATTGATCATCCACATATGGTAAACGGGAAGCTCTCACGTCCTCTCACGGGTTGGTTACCGGTCTTAAGCGCCCGTGAGCCCAAGTCTAACCATATGCAACCCTACCAATAAATGGCCCCCACAATGTGATTCCTGTCCTCTCACGGGTTGGTTACCGGTCTTAAGCGCCCGTGAGCCCAAGTCTAACCATATGCAACCCTACCAATAAATGGCCCCCACAATGTGATTCCTGTCCTCTCACGGGTTGGTTACCGGTCTTGAGCGCCCATGAATCCCCATTGCTACCACGGGTCGTTCGGTCTCAATACCCCTCCGATTAGGGTCGACATAACAGGACATCCTAGCCAAACACTACTAGACAAATCCTAGATATGTCATCCAACAGTTTAGGAAGGTGTCCGAGAGGGCATCTCCGGAAACATCCCATAATATTCCCGTAGTAGTCCAAGGACGAAGTGTCAAAAGGACACCTCTCCTTTCCAAACCATACGTAAGCATACACATGCATCAATTCATAACATCACATATATGGTAACTCCATATATGGAAAGAAATCAATATTTACAATCACTTGTATAACATTGGTAAGTAAATCATTCATGAATCAACTCAATATGAATAAGTAATGCTACGTAATCAAAGTTATGCAACAGTAGTATATCATTGTAAGAATCTAATTTAGGAAACATATTAATGATATTCAAATATAGAAACTAGATTCATGCTATCTATGTAATTAAGGAAATAACCATCCTTACCTTTTATAACTCGCAAAGAATCCTAAGAAATCAAGTAAGATCTTGGCAAACTTGAGAAGAAGGTCCTAAACAAGTATATACAACATATTAGGAAAGATCCCTAGCAGAATATATATCAAAATATCCGAAACGGACCAATTCGGAGTTGCTTGAACTCATTGGTCGAGTGGATTGGTCGAGTGGTCCGATCGACCAATCGAGTCGACCAATGCGAACGATAGCTTATAAAATCAGAGTTTTAAGATATGAAATCCGAATTTGGTGGTTCAAAAGGGTACTAATCAAGGGGTAGACTACATCAGTAGTATTCTAGCATATAGGGGACCTCAAAACACTAATCAAATCAAGGTATCAAGATCCAAATTAGGAAACAAAAGTTACCATAAATAAATCAAACATGAATCTTGATAAATTTTGAAATAGAAACAAGGACAAGAACTATAGGAGGATGGATCATTGCTTTCGGTAATGAAAACATGAAAACATGCATAGGTCTTCATGGAATAAGGCTTAGAAGCATAAATCTAAATAAGGAAATAAAACCTACCATATATGTAACTATCATGCATCATGAAGAACACATAGTAAGGTAGAAGAGAACAACTAGAATTCTATGGATTATGGATCATAGAAAGAAAACACAACCATTAACCACTAACATGATCAATGAAAGAAGATCCAAAGAGATCGGAATTCAGATTAGAAGATTAACAGAGATTAAATCATGGTTTGATCATGAATCCTTCAAAAGCTTGCAATGATCATGGTTAAGATCATTGTTCTAGCCTTAAATCCTTAGGATGATCATGAGAACATGTTCGAGAGATGTTTGCAACAGAGGATGCAGCATCTCTTCTACTGTCTCAACTCAAAAAGGAAAGAAAAACAAAGATGGAGGAGAAGAAGAGAGAGTAGACATACCTTTTGATGCAAAAAGAAGAGTTCCGACGAAGATCCGCCAAGAAAACTCCAAGGATGCAAGAGAGATGACTTGCAGAGGTCTTTGGTTCGTTCCGAGGGTTTGGAGGCAGCAAATACGAAGTGGACTCGAGGTTAGACTTAAATAGAGCAAGAATCAACCTAATTGCCAAAGACAGCACCCATTGGTCGAGTGGATTGGTCGACTGGCCCGATCGACCAATCAGTCGACCAATGCTGACAAAGGCCAAAACAGGGAATTGAAGGTCCAGATCAAATCCAAACCTAAAGGGGTTTTGCACACAAGTCAAGTGACTTACCTAGTAGGTAGAAATGCCTTCAAACCAAGATAGAGAGCACTCCAAGTCCATCAACTAATTAGATCTTCATCGGGATTCAGTTTCCATAAATAGAACCTCATCATCAACTTTCATGGATTCAAAGCCGGACACCAAGTCCTCTCTCGGGATGGCCCAAAGCTGACTTCGTACTTTACTTCGGGTCATCGGACCTACAAACAACAAGGTTTCCGGGTCAAGGTTAGGGCTGGGTTTCACATTCTCCCCCCTTAAAGAAATTTCGTCCCCGAAATTGAAAGCGTACTGTGCTTCCAAAGAGGTAAGGAAACTTCTCCTTCATGTCTTCTTCCTTCTCCCAAGAAGCTTCTTCAGGGGGTATGGTTCTTCCACCGAATCTTCACCAAAGGAATGGCGCGATTCCGCAGCTGCTTGTCCTTCCTATCCAGGATTTTCGGCCGGTTCTTCATCATAGGTCAAATCAGCACTAAGTCCTTCAGGTGCTTGCTGCAAAATGTGTTCCGGATTCTCTATGTATTTTCGGAGCAGCGAAATATGGAACACATTGTGCACACCAGCAAGAGACGGAGGTAATGCTAATCGATACGCAACGGTCCAACCTTTTCCAAAATCTCGAAAGGTCCAATGTAACGAGGGCTAAGCTTTCCCTTAACATAGAATCTCATCACACCCTTCATTGGTGAGACCTTCAGAAAGACTTTCTCTCCAACTTGAAATTCCAAATCGGTCCTTCTCTTATCAGCATAAGATTTCTGTCTCGACTGGCCAAGGACTTAATCCTTTCTCTTATCATATCTACCATAGCACTTGTAGCTTCAATCATCTCAGGACCTAAGACTTTTCTTTCACTGTCTCGATCCAAGTACAAAGGTGTCCTACAAGTACTACCATACAAAGCCTTGAATGGAGCCATGCCTATTGTGGCTTGATAACCTGTTGTTATAGGCAAACTCAACCAAAGCTAGGTGTTCATCCCAATTACCACCCATATCCACCACACAAGATCCGAGCATGTCTTCCAATGTCCGAATTGTCCGCTCGGATTGTCCATCGACCGTGGATGATGAGCTGTACTCAAGTTCAATTGGGTTCCCAAGGCCTTCTGCAAACTATTCCAAAACCTTGAGGTGAACCTAGGATCACGATCCGAGACAATACTCAATGGCACACCATGCAGACGAACCACATTATCCACATAAAGCCTGGCTAGCTTATCCAGGGTATGAGTGATCTTCATAGGAATGAAATGGGCTGATTTGGTCAACCTATCAACAATCACCCACACAGTGTCATTACCTTTACTTGTCCGAGGCAAGCTAGTCACAAAGTCCATGGAGATATCTTCCCACTTCCAACTAGGAATAGGAAGGGGTTGAAGTAATCCAGATGGAGGTTGTCGAACGGCTTTCACACGTTGGCAAGTCTCACACTTGGCAACAAAATCATCAACATCCGCCTTCAGACCAATCCACCAAAAATGTTCCTTCAAGTCCTTGTACATCTTGGTGCTTCCCGGTGTACTGAAAAGACTGATTGGTGTGCTTCCTTCAATATTTCTTTCTTAACTTCATCGTTTGCAGGCACACACAGTCTTCCTCTAAACAACAAAGCACCATCCATGGATATACCAAAGTCGGGGTCCGACTCAGGATTCGAAGAAATCTTCTCAACTTTGGTCAAAAACTCTTGATCAGAACTTTGCAGAGCAACAATCTTATCTCTAAGACCAGATCTTGCCGTCATGGCGAAAGAATAAAATCAGAATTCTCGGGGACGATTTCCAAACCAAAACTCTCAATAGAAGACCACAATGGTAAACTCAAAGCATTCAAATCCAAAGTCTTCTTCTGGTTCTTCCTACTAAGAGCATCAGCAACAACATTTGCTTTCCCAGGATGATCTTGAATATCACAATCATAATCGGAGACGAGTTCCAACCATCTCCTTTGCCTCATGTTCAACTCCTTTTGGGTAAAGAAATATTTCAAACTCTTATGATCCGTGAAAATGGCAATCTTCTCACCGTAAAGATAATGTCTCCAAATCTTCAAAGCAAAGACAACGGCGGCAAGTTCTAGATCGTGAGTGGGGTAATTCCCCTCATAATCCTTCAATTGCCGAGAAGCATAGGCTACGACCTTGCCATGTTGCATCAGTACACAACCCAAACCAATCTTTGACGCATCGGTATAAACTGTCATACCACCGGAACTATCGGGTATAGTCAAAACCGGGGCACTTGTCAATCTATCTTTCAACTCTTGGAAATTCTTCTCACAGGCGTCAGACCAAACAAACTTCTCTTCTTTCCTGGTCAACTTAGTCATAGGAGCAGCCAACCGAGAAAAGTTCTCAATAAACCTTCGGTAGTAACCCGCCAATCCAAGAAAACTTCTTATTTCCGTTGCGACTTCGGTCTCTCCCAATCAGCCACAACTTGGACCTTTTCGGGATCGACACGAATACCTTCGGCTGAAACTACATGACCAAGGAAAACCACTCTCTTAAGCCGAAATCACACTTGCTAAACTTAGCAAACAACTTCTTTTCCCGCAACCTTTGCAAAGTGAAACTTAGATGACTCGCATGCTCTTCTTCGCTCTTCGAATAGATCAAGATGTCATCAATGAAAACAATCACAAACTTATCAAGCACATCATGAAATACTCGGTTCATGAGGTCCATGAACACCGCAGAGCATTGGTCAATCCGAAGGGCATGACTCTAAACTCGTAGTGACCATACCGCGTTCGGAAAGCTGTCTTGAAGATATCACTAGACTTCACTTTCAATTGGTGATATCCGGACCTTAAGTCAATCTTCGAGAACACAACTGCACCCTTCAACGATCGAAGAGATCATCGATTACGGGCAGCGGATATCTATTCTTGATAGTCAACTTATTCAACTCACGGTAGTCGATGCACAAGCGCATACTACCGTCTTTCTTCTTGACGAACAAGACCGGAGCTCCCCAAGGTGACACACTAGGCTGTCTGAAACCTCTATCAATGAGCTCATTCAACTGATTTTGCAATTCTTTCAACTCGGTAGGAGCCATCCTATACGGAGCTTTAGATACCGGAGCGGCACCGGGGACGAGATCAATAGAGAATTCGACATCTCTGTCCGGAGGCACTCCCGATAGGTCATCGGGGAAGACATCAACAAAGTCGCAGACAACTCGACTTCGTCGACTCTTTTCTCCACTATACCCTTGCCTTCGAGATGAAGCATCAACCACTAGGGCATAGACTTGCATCGGTCAGAGAAGCACCTTCTTACAAACCCTTCTCTTTTCACCTTGAAATTCAAAGACCGGACTTCCACAAATATGGAACTGAATCTTCTTTGAGGAGCAAAGGAACACAGCTTTGTGGGCAGTCAACCAATCAATTCCCAAAATAACATCGAAGTCCTTCATGTCAAGAATCACAAAATTGGCTTCCAAGTTCTTCTCACCAATCAACACGGGACATTTAGATAACCCCTTATCTAGTTTCACAACAGACCAGTAGGTGTACTAATCAATAAACAACTAGACAACTTCTCGGGGATTAGGTTAGTCTTCTTGATGAATGCGAGATGACATGAACGAATGAGATGCACCCGTATCAAATAAGACAAATGCGAAATAGAAGCGACTAACAATGTACACCGTAATCACATCATGGCTTGGATCCCGCTCGATCTTGGAAATACTGAAAACTCTACCGAGGGAGGAGCAGGAGCACTCTTCACCACTGGGGGCGGTGCTGGGCGAGCCGCCCGGACGAGGCACGGGCGAAATGACCAGCTTGCTTGCGGTAGAAGCAAACAGGATTGCTGGATCCAACAGGGGTGGCTGCAACAGAGGGCTTCAACAAAAGGCCTTGCACTCGCACTTGCACTTGCACTTGCATTTGCTGGTAGTCGGTTTCCGCCATCTTTTTTTAAACGGGCCGGGCTGCTGAAAACCCGTGTTCGACCTACACTCTTAGCCCGAAAGGTAGGAGTGGGGTATGGTGTAGGTCTCACATAACGACGGTCATTGCGATCCACCAAACCAGAATTCCTTGACTGCCAAGGCTTTTGCACACGAGCACTTTCCTTCTCTGTTTCTTCCAACTTCTTCGAGTTCTGCACCACTTGAGCATAGCTCACTATAGGCTGGATTGTGACATAAGCTTTAATGGAAGGGCGCGAGTCCTTTGAAGAACTTCTTTGCTTTGGCGAGGTCTTCCTTCAAAGAGTCCGGAGCAAAGAAATGAAGCTCCTCGAACTTCTGTTGGTACTCCAACACGGACAAAGTTCCTTGAGTCGAATCATAAACTCAGCTTCCTTCGCATCTTTTACCGCCTCGGGAAAGTAGTTCATACAAAAAGCCTCTTTGAATAACTCCCAAGTTACAACTCCCGCATGCAAACCTTCCAAAAGCAGGACGAGTGGAAATCCACCATGCATCAACTTCTTGTTGCAACTTCGTTCAACGCAAACAAAATCTTCGAGCTTCCGAGCATTGCGGATGTCGGAAAGCCTTCTCCAACTCACGAAGCCACTTGTTAGGAAACAAGGGGTCCTTGGTAACTCCGAGTAAAAGTGGGTACTTGCATCTTCGAAAAACTCTCCATCGAGGCGAGTAGATGAGGAGTTCCGGCTAAACCTCCCGCATTCAGGATCTGCGGCATGAGGATTCACATTAGCACCAGCCCGGGTCTCATTATGCGAGTCATGAAACCCACCAACATCTGGTTGAACCGAGCTGCTTGTTGCTGCATCATATTGCCCATAATATTGGCAATATCTCGAAACTTCCAACATTTGGGGCACCGGGGATCTCATGAGTACCCCGATCGGCATTTGGTATCTCACCACCTCCATGAGGTACTTCACCACCTCCCCGAGGTATTTCACCACCTCCATGACCACTTGGATTCACCACGCCCACTTCTCGGAGTAACCATTCCGCAAAACCGAGAACATCAAAATACCGAATTTCGAAGATTCAACATAAACCACAAGTCCAAATGATTTGAAAACTTAAATCATGCTCAAAAATATCAATATAGTCATCAAACAATATTCCATAAGGCAAAAATCACATTTTCCAAAAATTCAACAGCAAATGAGGTCACCGTGACCATTGGTCGAGTGGTTGGTCGAGTGACCCGGTCGACCAATCGGTCGACCAATGAAGACGGAATGCGAAAATTCGCATTATAAGCCTCATTTCCACATTCCAACCTCATTCTAACTTCTTCCAAAGGTGAGAGAGCTCTAGGGAAAATCTCCAAAAGTTCCCACAAGTGTTCTTGAGGTGATTTAGTGCTTCAACAACAACACCATAACACACCATCTTCACAAACAAGGTAAATCTCTCATTCTTTCTTCCATTTTCATCTTCTCATGCTTGCATTTCAATAAAACCATGCTTTACTTGTATCCAATGCTAGAAATCATGCTTAGGAATGCTTAGAAACATATTCCCTAGGTTTTAAACACAATGACATGCATAGACAACAAGTTTTAACACATTTGGTGCTCATCTCGCAAAGTTTTATACCGAAATCGATATCTTTAGAAAAATTTCGTTTTCTCTCAAACCGCTTGAAATTTTCGCACGAGATCAAATGCTACATGCTCAAGATGACATTGTAGATAGGTCCATACAATTTGATTTAACCAATTTCAACTTTTCAAAAATCCAATTTTGACCTAAATTGCAAAATCCCCAAATTTCCTTCTTGCTGAATTTTTCGCTTTAATCCATGTTTTCGATCGATTTTCATCAAAACAACTTCATAGACATGAAATTCCAAGTATTGTGCACATGCTAGTATGTTCAAATCAAATTTCCCCCAAATTTGAAATTTTCCGAAAAATTACGAAAATACCCTTTTGGCTCAAATCTTGAAATAGCACTAATTGGAAATGTCTCTTGTCTCTTCCACGGATACATCATGCGAGGGGGAGGACGAGGGAGGAGGTAGAGGTCGAGGTCGCATCGTAGGTGCTCTTAGGGGCAGAGGTCGGGTTCCTTTCGAGCCTAGAGAGGAGGTCGGGGAGACCGGGACATGTTTGACACACCTCGGGCCGAGTTTCGTACGAGGCCTACTTCAGCTATTGTAACATCGAGATGGGGCGTCTACTTCACTTACGCCAGCTCGGAGCCTTTAGGATCCGGCGGAGGTTCGACACTTTACGGTGGACTCATCTCTTCACCGAGGATTTGCCGGTATACCCGGAGCTAGTGAGGTTGTTCTTCAGCAACCTTACTTACACGAGGAGGCTAGAGGCCGGGGACATCCACTCGGACTTGTCCTCGGGAGCGGGGTCCTTCGGACTCGGATTCGCTTCTCTACCCGGACACCGGCCGAGATCTTGCAGGTCCCTTACTATCCACAGCAGTGTGTGTGGATACCTGCGGGAGCAGATCCGGACAGCCATCCGATGCCGTACGAGCTTCGCGAGATATGCTCTACGCTATGGGATAGCCGCCGATGCTTCACACCGTGGACTAGCGGACGGATGACGGGTTCTGCACGTATTATCGGTCGCATAGTCGGCCGAAACATCATGCCGAAAGCCGGACATCACCATCGGGTCACGTGATGGAGGCCTTGGTCATTTACCGCATCTACATGGGCTTCGAGATCGATCTTTCCTACATCATTCAGCGGGTCATGCTTGGACTTAGTTCTCGCGGCCTAGCATGCGGAACCTTTGCTATGGGAGGCTTCGACTTTGATCTTCGGGCATTTCGGGGTGAGTTTCGAGGATACTCCGATGGACACTAGATCACGGGGATACCCCATTGGGACTCGGACCATTCGACGGATGAGACTACATCAGCTAGAGAGATCTCCTGGTCCGGAGGGTGAGGATGATGATGAATCGAGGATGAGGATCAGGGATCGAGAGGATGGAGGAGAGGATATCGGTCCCGATAGTGATGATCAGGCCGGAGATGATACTGAGATATGCGCGAGGCCGAGCCCGTGCATCACGAGTTTCCTTCATCACACTTCGAGGCGAGGCGGCCCTTCACATGCGGTTCCGGAGACTTCGGATCTTGGTGCACAGATGAGATCGATGACTTCCATGCTAGAGAGGATGGAGGTCGAGACGGGAGCAGATGTACGAGAGGATGGAGTCTCGACAGACAGGATAGAGCATCGGGTGACTCGGCTAGCGAGAGGAGTTCGGAGCATATAGAGATCGAGTAGATCACCTAGATAGACTGTACCTTAGGATTTTCCATTTATGTATTTCAGATGTAATCATTGTAAAAACTTTTGAAATTAATGAAGTTCATTTTGTTTCTCTTTAATTATTGTATGTTATGCACTTTTCTTTTCCTTGCACTAGTGACATTTATTCAAGAATAATTATGGTATGTTATTCGGGAGAAATGTTCATTTATGCCTCAAAGTTCAAGTTTCTAATTCGGTGTTCTATTATTCACTTCTAAGAGTAGAAGAGTCATTTCAGATCAATGACTCGAAAATGTTCGATTGTTGTCTTTTGTGGTTAGGATCTCCTCGAACCTTGGGCTCGATACCAATCATCACGCCCTCCCAGCCCGGTACCCTATCCGGCATACCCGAGAGTGTGATCCACAGCCCGAAGATCGGTATCGAGTGATCAACCTCCCACATAAACAATAACATAATCATAAACAATCATAACAAGAGTGCGGAAGATAAATCATAGATTCAATAAAGAAAGAATGAATCATAAATGAATTAGAATAATAGATATAATCGTAGTATCAAACGAGATAAGTAAAGTGAAGCAAAAATCCCACTTTACATCCAAATGAAAAGTAGCTCTAAAGAATAAACTAGATAAAAGCTAATCCCGTAGCAAGTACATTGGGTAACTAAATTATTCTCCACTTTGTAGACGACATCCTTGTATGTATAGATCTCATAAATAGCACAAGGACGCTTCCACTCAATGGTCGGACTAAGCATCGTACGGAGCATAACCACCCGTGGGATCTTCGAGTAATTGTGGTAACCGCAATCACCTTCCCCGGAGATATGTCTCTTCGCCTTGCGCTTCCTCATAGGGACCGTCATAGTACTCGGACTGGCAGGATAATCTAACAACATTGTACAATAAAGGAATGAGTTTCAAAGAAACTCAGTAAGGCGCTTAAAATCCATAATAACATAAATGGCAGGATTCCGGAACAATCATAAATGCAATATGATATGAGACAGACAATGAATGAATGAATCTAACTCTATGTATGCTGGTCTCTATTGGCAGACATGCTTTAAGTCATAGCACCGTACTTCTTTAGGAAAGTCCACTCACATCCTCAACCATTTAAGATATCTTGGATTCTCTCACGGATCATTTCACCGGTCTTGAGCAGCCGATTGGTAATGGGTCCTTCATCCCTCGGGACAAACCATGGCAGGGGGTTAAGTCAACACACTCTCTCACAACCATTTGGTATAAGTACTGGCGCATGTCGGGGTAAAACCTAGCCAAATGCAAGTCTTCTACTTGGTTACATCAAGTCAGATCCAGATACTTTCCATTCCTCGTCCCCGACGATCCTTTCCGGTATCCTTCACACTAGAGTCGGCGTATCCTATGGCACCGACCAACTCGGACTACGGACTCATCAACCCTATTGATCATCCACATATGGTAAACGGGAAGCTCTCACGTCCTCTCACGGGTTGGTTACCGGTCTTAAGCGCCCGTGAGCCCAAGTCTAACCATATGCAACCCTACCAATAAATGGCCCCCACAATGTGATTCCTGTCCTCTCACGGGTTGGTTACCGGTCTTAAGCGCCCGTGAGCCCAAGTCTAACCATATGCAACCCTACCAATAAATGGCCCCCACAATGTGATTCCCTGTCCTCTCACGGGTTGGTTACCGGTCTTGAGCGCCCATGAATCCCCATTGCTACCACGGGTCGTTCGGTCTCAATACCCCTCCGATTAGGGTCTGACATAACAGGACATCCTAGCCAAACACTACTAGACAAATCCGAGATATGTCATCCAACAGTTTAGGAAGGTGTCCAGAGGGCATCTCCGGAAACATCCCATAATATTCCCGTAGTAGTCCAAGGACAGAAGTGTCAAAAGGACACCTCTCCTTTCCAAACCATACGTAAGCATACACATGCATCAATTCATAACATCACATATATGGTAACTCCATATATGGAAAGAAATCAATATTTACAATCACTTGTATAACATTGGTAAGTAAATCATTCATGAATCAACTCAATATGAATAAGTAATGCTACTGTAATCAAAGTTATGCAACAGTAGTATATCATTGTAAGAATCTAATTTAGGAAACATATTAATGATATTCAAATATAGAAACTAGATTCATGCTATCTATGTAATTAAGGAAATAACCATCCTTACCTTTTATAACTCGCAAAGAATCCTAAGAAATCAAGTAAGATCTTGGCAAACTTGAGAAGAAGGTCCTAAACAAGTATATACAACATATTAGGAAAGATCCCTAGCAGAATATATATCAAAATATCCGAAACAGACCAATTCTGGAGTTGCTGAACTCATTGGTCGAGTGGATTGGTCGAGTGGTCCATCGACCAATCAGTCGACCAATGCAGGTCGATAGCTTATAAAATCGGAGTTTTAAGATATGAAATCCGAATTTGGTGGTTCAAAAGGGTACTAATCAAGGGGTAGACTACATCAGTAGTATTCTAGCATATAGGGGACCTCAAAACACTAATCAAATCAAGGTATCAAGATCCAAATTAGGAAACAAAAGTTACCATAAATAAATCAAACATGAATCTTGATAAATTTTGAAATAGAAACAAGGACAAGAACTATAGGAGGATGGATCATTGCTTTCGGTAATGAAAACATGAAAACATGCATAGGTCTTCATGGAATAAGGCTTAGAAGCATAAATCTAAATAAGGAAATAAAACCTACCATATATGTAACTATCATGCATCATGAAGAACACATAGTAAGGTAGAAGAGAACAACTAGAATTCTATGGATTATGGATCATAGAAAGAAAACACAACCATTAACCACTAACATGATCAATGAAAGAAGATCCAAAGAGATCAGAATTCAGATTAGAAGATTAACAGAGATTAAATCATGGTTTGATCATGAATCCTTCAAAAGCTTGCAATGATCATGGTTAAGATCATTGTTCTAGCCTTAAATCCTTAGGATGATCATGAGAACATGTTCAGAGATGTTTGCAACAGAGGATGCAGCATCTCTTCTACTGTCTCAACTCAAAAAGGAAAGAAAAACAAAGATGGAGGAGAAGAAGAGAGAGTAGACATACCTTTTGATGCAAAAAGAAGAGTTCCGACGAAGATCCGCCAAGAAAACTCCAAGGATGCAAGAGAGATGACTTGCAGAGGTCTTTGGTTCGTTCCGGAGGGTTTGGAGGCAGCAAATACGAAGTGGACTCGAGGTTAGACTTAAATAGAGCAAGAATCAACCTAATTGCCAAAGACAGCACCCATTGGTCGAGTGGATTGGTCGATCGGCCCAGCTCGACCAATCACTCGACCAATGCCGACAAAGAAGGCCAAAACAGGGAATTGAAGGTCCGGATCAAATCCAAACCTAAAGGGGTTTTGCACACAAGTCAAGTGACTTACCTAGTAGGTAGAAATGCCTTCAAACCAAGATAGAGAGCACTCCAAGTCCATCAACTAATTAGATCTTCATCAGGATTCAGTTTCCATAAATAGAACCTCATCATCAACTTTCATGGATTCAAAGCCAGACACCAAGTCCTCTACTGGGATGGCCCAAAGCTGACTTCGTACTTTACTTCGGGTCATCGGACCTACAAACAACAAGGTTTCCGGGTCAAGGTTAGGGCTGGGTTTCACACCTAGCATTCCACGAACGATCCAACTCTTTCTGGGTATTGATGTTCTTCAGCCTGTAAGCTCCTGAACCGACCGGTTTCACAACCATATAAGGTCCTTCCCAGGAAGGGTCCAATTTTCTTTGGTGACACGGGTCAGAAGCTAGGGTGTTTCTCAACACCAAATCTCCGGCGAAGTACCGACGATTCTTCACTCGAGTATTATAATGAGACGCTATCCTTCTTTGATAATGTTGAGTTCATGCTATTGCCTTTGCCCGAACTTCGTCCAACAAATCAAGACTATCAAGAAGTCCTTGTTCATTTGCTTTTTCCTCGAACTCACGATCCCGTTCCCGCCATTATCTCCACTGGTGCCAATGCTTCGGATCCATATGCCAACCTGAATGGAGTTTCTCCTGTGGGTGTTCGAACCGTAGTTCTATAAGCCCACAGTATATTATGAAGTTCTTCAACCCAAGAAGCTTTGTCAGCTTCGAGTCTTCTCTTTATTCCTTCCAGTAGCGTTTGGTTAGTAACCTCTACCTGTCCATTGCTTTGGGGGTATGCCACTGAGGACATATGATGCTCGATCATATATGTTCCACAGAATTGCTCAAATTGTGGATAGTCGAACTGAGTACCATGGTCAGTGACAATAATCTTTGGAATCCCAAAGCGATATATGATTGATTCAAGCACAAATTTCTCCACTTTTTCTCAGATAATTGCCGCCATTGCACCGGCTTTTACCCATTTTGTGAAGTAATCAATTGCTACTATCGGATATTCCCGTCCGCCTTGATGCCTTGGTGAATTTGCCCATGATATCAATTCCCCACATTGCAAAGGGAATGGGATTTAGAATTGAAGTCATAGTTTCCGCCGGGCGCTTCGATCATCGTAGCATGAATTTGACAGTTACCACATCGACGAACGTACTCCATAGCAGCCTCTTGGACCTTAGGCCAATATAACCCAAGTCTCGAATTTTGTGAGCCGGGCTCGGCCACCCATGTGAGCTCCACAAATTCCTTCATGAACCTCGACCAAAGCTGATTTTGCTCCTTCGGGGCCTATACATCTCATAAGGGGTCCAGCATAAGATCTTTTGTATAGTCTCCCATTCTGAATGACAAATCTAGCTGATCGAATCTTGATCAACCTTGCCTCTACTGGATCCTCAGGTAATTTGTGATCCCTTAGATACTCGATTATTGGATCCATCCAGCAACGTTCTGCTTCAATATAAGAAATTTCTTTCTCATGATAACTTGGAAAAGTTATCTCTTCAATGTAGACCGAAGGGTCTAGATTCTTTTCCTTGGCATTGGCTAGTCGGGATAGCTCATCTGCCACTGAATTTTCATTCCTCGAAATCTGAGATATCTTCAAATTCCGAAATTGGTTTTGAAATGCCTGCACTATCTCTCGATATTTTTGCAAGCGTGGTTCTTTAATGCCATACTCCCCCTGGACTTGGTTGACTATAAGTTGAGAGTCACTATAAATAGTAACATCTGCAATAGATAATGCTTTTGACAACCGAAGTCCTGCTATCAGAGCCTCATATTCTCGCTTCGTTATTACTTGCATCAAATGCGAATCTCAAAGCAAATCGATTAATATATCCTGCTAGACTTTTTAATAGAATTCCAGCTCCTGCTCCATCTTTATTACTCGAACCATCCACATATACCTCCCAAGTGGTTGGTATAATGGGATCCTCAATGGTGGGTTCCACTGGTGAAGTAGTTTCTACTACAAGGTCGGCTAATGCCTGAGCCTTGATTGCAGTTCTAGGCTTAAAGCTCACTTGGAACTCGCTGAGTTCAACCGACCAGGACACCATCCTTCCAGACAAATCAGGTTTGTTAAGAACTTTACTAAGAGGAAAAGTTGTAAATACCTCAATTGGATGAGCCTTAAAATATGGCCTTAGCTTCCTAGCGGCCATCATGAGAGCCAGAGCCTGCTTCTCAATCTGTGATACCATGAAGCCCAAAAATTTTCCCGAGGAGACTCCAAAGGCACATTTTTCTGGGTTTAGCTTCATTTGATGTTTCCGAAGTACTGAGAAAACCTCAGTCAAATCTGCAATATGATTTGCTTTTGTAAAGCTTTTCACTAGCATGTCGTCAACATAAGCTTCAACATTCTTTCCTATCAGCTCTTTGAAAATCTTGCTGACGGCCCTCTGATATGTTGCTCCTGCATTCTTCAGGCCAAAAGGCATGACCTTGTAATAATAGCTCTCACGATCAGTCATGAAAGTCGTAATCTTCTCATCCTCGGTACACAGCTGGATTTGCTCCAGCTTCTCCACTGGTTCGGGTCTTTGCATCTCTGTCTCTTCCCGATCATCTCGAACTTCTATGAGGAGGGCAGTTACCTACCTCGGGCCCTCCTTGTCTTTTAAATAGGCAACATAACACTGCCGAGAGATCTTCTGGTCAGAGGAGACTTCACCAATTCCCATATCAGTCGGGAATTTTATCTTCAGGTGTTTTGTTGAAACAATAGCACCTATCTTGGATAAAGATGGTCGCCCGAGGATTATATTATAGGCTGGTAGTTCCCGAACCACCAAAATATTGATTCGGACAGTTGTTTCCTTAGGAAAACTTCCAATGGATAAATCCAACTGGACCGATCCTTCCGCCACTGCAGATGACCCTGCAAAGCCATATAGATGTGTGGATGAAGGTTTCATCAAGTCCTGATCCACCTTCAATTTTTGATACACTTCGTAGGAAATTAGGTCAGCTGCAGACCCTGTATCAATCAAAACTCTATGCACTTCCCGCTGTGCAATCTCTACCTTGATGACTATAGCATCATCATGAGGTAAACAAACATCTCTTTCGTCTTCCTCGCTAAAGGTGATAGAATCTTCACCATTCAGCTTCTTCCGCTTTTGCGTCTCTCCGGTTCCAACAAATTTGGATTTTGTTTTCAGACTCCGGAGTGATTCGGGCTCTGGTCCCCCTAAGATGGTAAGGATCGGTGACCGAGTAGCTTCAATCACCTCCTTGCCTTTCTTAGACTTCGGGGCCTCCCTTGATCGTTCCGAACTAACCGAACGATCCCTTTTCGGAGCAGCCGCACGTGGCTCACATGGCTCCTCCCTTCTTTTGCTAACGAAACTGGACAGATGTCCCTGAGATATCAATCTCTCAATATTTGCCTTCAGATGACGACAGTCATTAGTATAATGACCATAGTCCTTGTGGAATCGGCAATACTTTTCCCAATCCTGCTGCTCTCCGGGTTTCAAAAGAATTTTAGGCGGCCACTTTAAAATATTTTTTCTTTTGAGGATATTCAAAATATCAGCCCGAGGAGCATTCAATGGAGTGTACTCACTTTTACCGGGGGACCTTTGGCGCCAAGGCTGAGATTTTCCAACCCGATCACGAACATTTTTCTTTGGCTTCTGCTTCTGCTTAGGAGCCTTTTGTTCCTTATTGGAGACTTTATTATCCCCTTGGCGCGCATCTAGAATCTCCATGACTTCAGCCGCTTACGGCATCTCTGTACCAACTCAACATAAGTCGCAGGCATATCCTCGTAGTAATAACTCCAGGAGTTTCCGATTAGTGAGTCCCGTGAATAGAGCAGTTCTGGCTACTTGTTCATCCAAATTTTCTATCTCCATCGTCACTTTGTTGAATCTTTCAGAAACTCTCTGATTGATTCGTTCTTTCCTTGTTTGACAGTAAACAAGGTTTCTTCCGTTTTCTTGACCTCGTATTCCACTCCGGAATCGCCCTATGAATTGGCGCGCCAATTCGTCAAAGTTTACGATCCTTCCGAGAGGGGAGGTTCGAAAACCACTTTTGTGCTTGCTCCAGCTTAGAGATGAACCAAAAACCACGCATAAAATTTCATCGAATTACACGAAACTCGCCATGGTCCGTTGGTAATAGCCGATGTGAGCTGTTGGATCTCCGGAGCCATCGAATGTTGAGAAGGTAGGCAAACGGAAGTTATGGGGAAACCGATATCCCACAATTGGCTCGGCAAAGGGAGTTTTTCGAATGACTGAGTAAATATTCTCAGTTATTTTTCCCTTAGCCAACTGCCCTAATTTCTCATTGATGTTGGCCAATTCCTGACCAATCTGGGTCGGGTGATCTTCAGCAATATGATCACGACCTCGATTAACACGATCATCCTATGCTACTCGATCATCAGCCCGTCCTTCCCGAGCATTCCTTTCGTCGCGAATCGCTCGATCATCACGAACGGTTCTTCTGACGGTGGGTGAGTGAGTTCTTACCCCTGTATCCAACCTTGTGTTTGAATCAGTTGTACTCTCTTGCGGTCTGTCGAACCAATCGTCTTGCCTCGGTTGATCATCGATCCTCCGAAGTCCGCGGTCTCCTTCACGGAAATTCTGATCAATATTCTGGTCTTCAGCCAATCTTTGGTCACGTGGCAATGCACGTCTCCCTGAATCGCGCTGATCAGGCTCTTGTGGTAAAACCACTCGTCTGGTGAGCATGCGGAGTGCTTGGCTCACCTCCAAGAGTTGAATCTTTACCTGATCCAATTGATCTTGGATTGTATCGGGGAGGAGGATTACGTCCTCCCCGGCCACCATCTACCTCGATAGGATTTTGGCTTTCCTGGGGAATATCTGGATTATTCACTCCAGGGATCTGAACACCGGAATTGCGTTGTGCAGCGGCTGCTGATCTAGTCACCATGGCTTTTCAAGTTGTTTCCCATAGACGGCGCCAATTGATGCGTCAAAAATCTGCTCAACCCTTAGATCTCCACGTGATGTCCTGCAAAACGAAAGCGTCAGATGTGGCCCGACCGCTGGGGTCGGGAGTCCACCTCCGAAGGCTAAGTCAGTTGATGAACTTAATCACAAACGGCTCGCTAGAAGCGCAGAGCTAAGGAATGAAGAACTGGGAAAGGTGATCTAGATAGCAGATCGCTGATAGTTTAGGTCTATCAGTATGTATCTGAACCTGAGTCTCAGATAGTATTCTTTTCCATCCCCTCACCTTGTATGGTAGTGAGGTTTATATAGAGTGTACCTTCGAATCTCCTTCGTTGGATGCACTTGAGCCTTCTTCGGGTAGTCGTTGGATCTTATCAGTGAGATCCGTTGAGCAATAGACTTCTACTAGTTTGGGCTAGTAGAGGACTCCTGAGATAACCTTTAGGTTATGCGATGATTATCCCTTCGATAATGATTATCCGCAGCCGTCAATTCGAGTCTGCCATCATTAGGGTGATTACCCTAATCCATAAGTAGGATTAGGGCACGCTTGCAGCCGAATAAGCTTTCTTCTTCAGCAAGCCATCTTCTGGATCCGGTTCGCTCGGGAGTGAGTCGGTTCTCTCCGTCTCGACCGGGGTCGAGGGTTGGACCAGGTATGAACCCGGTCTGATCATAATCTCTCCTTATCAGTTTCATCTTCTTATTGTGAATCAATGTAATATTATATAAACAAAGACATCAAGATAACAAGAGAGAATGACAATATAATCAGAGTGTGGAAAGAATGATACCAATATAATAATCAAAATATAGAGTGTGCGAAAAATCACTCCACAATTATAGTGGAATAGTAGATCAAAAGTCAAAACTAAACTATTACATCTAAGGAACAAAAACTAAAGAAAGAGGAAGATTGTTCTATAAACTAAACTAAAGTCTCTTCTGTCTTATAAAGAACGTCTTCATAAAGATAAACTTTAGAAACTAAGCATGGCCGCTTCCACTCCAAGACAGGGCTAATCCTGATACGCAGCATGATCACACATGGAATCTTCACCGTAATCTTCGTAACCGCTAGCACCTTGAGAGTAGTATGGATCATCGGCTTGTGCTTCGAAGTACTAGCCGTCATACTCGTCAATACCTGTAGAATAATGTAACAAAGATATTTGCACAAAAAGGAGTGAGTTCAAAAGAACTTAGCAAGACAAGTTATATCCATAGCAACTTAGTAAAGCATGATAACACAACATAACATGATGCAAAATGAGATGAGACAAACAATGCATGTATGAATCTAAATCTATGTATGTTGGTCTCTATTGGCAGACATTCTTTAAGTCATAGCACCATACTCTTCTGGGTAAGGTCCAAATCACTCTCCCTCAACCATCTCAATACCTTGTGTCACATCCACCCAACCGGTACCCTACCTGGCATACCCGAGTGTGTGATCCACAGCCCCGAAGATCAAGTATTGAGGTAATAAACCTCCCACATAAACAATAACATAATCATGAACATAAATAATCAATGTGCAAAAGATAAACAAAAGATCCAAATAAGGAAAGAATAAATCACATGTAATCAGAGTACGAAAGACAATCAAAATGTCTAAATCAATAAGTAAAGTGAGGTGGAATCCCACTCTACAACGAGCGAAAAAATAGTACTAAAAGAAAAGGAAAAAGAATGAAAACTAATCCCAATAGCAGGTACAATAAGTAACTAAATTGTTCTCAATCTTATAAACAACATCTCTATAAGTATAAATCTCAAAAATGGCGCAAGGGCGCTTTCACTCTATGGTCGGACTAAGCATTGTACGCAGCATAACTACCCGCGGAATCTTCAGTGTAATTGTCGTAACCACAATCACCTTCCTGGAGATATGCCTCTTCTCCTTGTGCTTCTTCATACGAGCAGTCATGATACCCAGAACCTATAGAGAAATCTAACAATACATTGTACAAAAGGAATGAGTTTCAAAGAAACCCAGTAAGGCAGTTAATCCATAACAACATAAATGGCAGGATTTCAAAGCAGAGTAAAATGCTATATGATATGAAACACATGATGCAATATGATTCTAACTCCATGTATGCTGGTCTCTATTGGCAGACATGCTTTAAGTCATAGCACCGTACTTCTTTAGCAAGGTCTCATCACACAACGCCTTTTGGTAGTGGGCCTGACATCCCTCGGGACATTCCATGGCTGAGGGTTAAGTCACCACTCTCTCACATCACCATTGGTCTAAGTACTGGCGCATGTCAGGGTCAAAGCCTAGCCAAATGCAAGTCTCCTACTTAAGTTACATCAAGTTAGATCTAGATACGTCCATTCCTCGCCGCTGGCGATCCTTTCTGACATCCTTTGTCACATCCACCCAGCTGGTACCCTATCTAGCATACCCAGGATGTGATCCACAGCCCCGAAGATCCATAGTTTAGGGACCACATCATCCACATCGACGATAACACAATTATGAACAATCAATATTTAAACTAACAATTGATAACAATAGAATTCAGAAAATGAGATACCAAGGATAATTAGAGTACGTAAGTAATATCATATAAGATAAATTAAGAAGGCAGTGGGCGGAATCCACTCCTTCAGATAAGCGGAAGTGAGGTCAGAATTTAAGTAAGTACAAGTCTCAAGTTATGAAATTTAATTTAAGGTTATTACAATTCTTCCAAGTTTAAATGTCACAAAAAGGGGGGGTGGGTAACTAATCATAAGTCTCATCCAAAATAAATATGTCCTCTTCAAAGGTGAAGACCATGGAGACCCAACATGACTGCTCCCATACTATCTCAGGGCTAACCCTGATACCCCGAAGGATTTGCTTCGGTACCGTCACCGAAGTCTTCATTGTAGCTACCCTCCGGATAGTAGTATGAGGTATCCGGGTACGCCTCAAGGAGTGTAGCATCAGAGTAATCACCTGTAGAGTAGCCTAACAAAATATTGCTACAGAAAAGGAATGAGTTCAAAAGAACTCAACAAGGAAGTTATTCCACGACACATAAGCCACAAGAAAATCATAACATGATGCAGATGATATGAAGCATATAATGCAATATGATTCTATTCTAAGTATGCTGGTCATCTAAGGTAGACATGCTTTAAGTCATAGCACCATACTTCCTTAGGTAGTCTCAGTCGCTCATCACCGGGGGGAATTGGGTCCTGCATCCCTCTCGGACAAATCCATGGTTGGGGGTTTCGGTCACCACTCTCTCACATCACCATTTGGTCTAAGTATTGGTGCATGTCAAGGTAAAGCCTAGCCCAATGCATGTCAACTACTTAATCATATCATGTCAGTTCCAGATACGTCCATTCCTCCCCTCTCGGGATCCTTTCCAGTATCCTTCACACTAGAGTCACGGATATTACTCACCGGACTCATCAACCCTATTGGTCATCCACAAATGGTAAACGGGAAGCTCTCACATCCCTCTCATGGATCATTTCACCGATCTTGAGTGCCCGTGAGCCCAAGTCTAGCCATTTGCCAACCCTACCAATAAATGGCCCCTTTTGGGTAACCGTAATGCAATTTATGTCCTCCCACGGAGTGGATACCGGTCTTGAGCGCCCACAAATCCACACTACTACCACGGGTTGTTCGGTCTCAATGCCCTTCCGAATCGGGTCTGATATGATAGGGACATCCTAGCCATACATCTAGACAAGTCCTATGTATGTCATCCAATAACCCGGGAAAGCGTCAATTGACACCTTTGGAGAACATCCATACTATTCCCTCCGATGTCCAAGGACAGAAGCACCAGTAGGGTACCCCTCAATCCCAAGTTATACTTAAGCAATCACATGCCCAAGTTCATCATATCAGTTCACAGGATACAACATCATAATAAACGTTCAATTCATAACATTGACATAAGTCATCATATATCGAAATTGATAAACATGATAAGACATTGAAATAACATAATGTAAACACAAAGCTACTGTTGAAAGACATATGTAGCAAGTCTAACATGATAAGAATGTGAAATAGAAACTATATTTACTAGGTTAAGAACACCAAGTCAAAATCCCATATCCTAAGTAATTATATCGATAACTATCCTTACCTTGAATCGGAGAAGAGAATGGTCCAAGATTACAAGCAAGTGGCCCAAATAGTCTTAAAGTCCTAAACAAGCATATATGAAAGGTTAGAGAAGAAATCAGAACAATTGGAGATCAAACGAATCAGAACTAGGCAAAAGTTGTTGACAGTAACTCTATTGGTCGATACATTTGGTTGATAGTATCGACCAAATCAATTTTCGGACAGCAAGCTGGCTTTTTGGATTCTTGCCCAGATTTGGTCTTCCGGGTCTCGGATCGACACGAAACTTGGAGGATAGTCTAAACACAACATAGGGGCACTAATTATCAAGAATTTAACATAATCCAATGGTCCATTTAGAAATCCCCAAATTGACATATCAAGGTTAAGAGTTGTAGATCATGGCATTGGCTACATCTTAATGCAAATTGGGGGAAAACATGGGGGATTAGGTAGGGAATCATTTAGAAGTAACATTGAACTCATATGCAAGATATAGATTAGGTTAATCATAAGCTTCATCTCAGTTTTGGTAAATAAAGCAAGTTGGTGAGCAATAAATCATGGAAATGTGTAGTTAGTGATCATGAGGTGAATCAATCATAGTCATATCGGTGAAAACATCATTGTATGGGGTTTAGAAGGTTCATGGCAAGGTGTTTGCAAGGTTGCAGCACCTTGGCCATGGTCCCAACAGTAAAATAGAGAAAAGATGAGTGAGAAAGTGATTAGGAGAGAGAGTCATACCTTGAGAGTGGAACAAGAAGGTAGGAATGAGTGGTTGGCAATGATTGATGAAGAAGATGCTTCACCACTACCAAGGAGAAGTCCTTGAGAGGCTCTCCCACGTTCCCAGATGTTGAAAACGCTAGAATAGGGCTCCAGTCTCGAGGAATAATAAATAGAAAAGAATATTCAAGAGAATCTTTAAATCTGGGTTTAGTAAACATGTTTCTGCAGAATTTTACAGAATAGTTCAGCAACTTTAGGTGTGGACTTGGAGGGCTATACGAGGTCAAATTGCATTGGGTTTTCTCCTACAGTTCACTCAAGAGGTCTAGTTTTATGGAGTACCTTCGGATTATGCACAGGAGTCCGTTTGGTATCTCAATAGTCTCACTCTTCATCAGTGCGCAGATTCTAACTTAACATTGATAATGTGCTCAAGGAAGGAGCAGCATCATCAATGTCCATGTACTGGAGTTCCGACACCATGTCCTCAACCAGCAGGGCCCACAAGTCCCTCCTACCACCACTTTGGGTCTTCGGACCTACAAACACAACAATGACGAGGTCGGGTCAAGGTTAGGTAAAAGCTGGATTTTACATCCTTCACACTAGAGTCCTCATAGTCCCTAACTACGGACACATCAACCCTATTGGTTATCCACATATGGTAAACAGGAAGCTCTCACGTCCCCTCACAGGTTGGTTACCGGTCTTGAGCGCCCGTGAGCCCAAGTCTATCCATATGCAACCCTACTAACAAATGGCCCCCACAATGTGATTCCTGTCCTCTCACAGATTGGTTACCGATCTTGAGCGCCCACAAATCCCCATTGCTACCACGAGTCGTTCGGTCTCAATACCCCTCTGATTAGGGTCTGACATAATAGGACATCCTAGCCAAACACTACTAGACCAACCTAAATATGTCATCCAACAGTTTAGGAAGGTGTCCAAAGGACATCTTCAGAAACATCCCATAATATTCTCGTAGTTGCCCAAGGACAGAAGTGTCAAAAGGACACCTCCCCTTTCCAAACCATACTTAATCATTCACAAACATAATTCCATCATGTAACATATATGGTAACTTCTTATATGGAAAGAAATCAATAATAACATCCAACTTGCATATATTTGGTAAGTAAATCTTACATGAATCAATTTAGTATAAACAAGTAATGCTACTGTAATTCAAAGTAGTTGCATCAGTAGTATATCAGTGTAAGCATCTAATAAGGAAATAAACCAAAAAGATTCAAATATAGAAACTAGAACATGCAATCTATGTAGTTAAGGAAATAACCATCCTTACCTTATATAACACGCAAAGGATCTTAGGGAATCAAGTGAGACTTTGACTAAACTTGGGAAGAAAGTCCTAAACAAGTATATATAACATATTAGGAAAGACACCTAGAAGGAAAGATATCAAAATATCCAAAACAGACCAAATATGAGGTTGTTGTACTCATTGGTCGATTGGATTGGTCTACTGTCTCAGTCGACCAATGAGTCAACCAACAGAGACAGTGGCCTTAAAAAATTAGAGTTTTTAGAATATAAAACCGAATTTGGTGGTTCAAAAGGGTAATAAACAAGGGGAAAACTACAATGACAGTATGATAGTATGTAGAGGACTCCAAAACACTAATCAAATCAAGTCTTCAAGTTACAAATTAGGAAACAAAAAGTTACCATAATTAGATCAATCATGGTTCTTGAAGAATTCATTGTGAAAATCATGGACAAGAACAATAGGATGATGGATCACTATTTGTGATAAAGGAATCATGAAAAACATGGATAGATCTTCAAGAAAATTAGATCTAAGACTGAAGAACATCAATCTAAATAAGGAAAGAGAATGAATACAAGCTTTCCTTCAAAAGCGAGTGATGATCTTGATGAAGATCATCCACCAAGCTTTAGATCCTTAGGAAAAGAGAGGGAAAGAGTATAGTGCTGGTTGCAACAGAGATACAACATCACTACTACTGTCCTCAATCAAAAAAGGAAATAAAAATAATGAAGAATCAAAGATGAAACATAGAAGAGGATGATCACATACCTTTTTGTGTAAAAGCACGAGTTTTGACGAAGATCCGTCAAGATAATCACCAAGGACACAAGGGAGATGACTTGCAGAGGGCTCTAGTACGTTCCAAAGAGTTTGGAGGCAGAAAATACGAAGTAGACTCGAGATTGGACTTAAATAAAGCAAGCAAAGACCTAATTAGCAAAATCAGATCCCATTGGTCGATTGGATTGGTTGACTGGTCCAGTCGACCAATGAGTCGACCAATCAAAACAGCAAATCCAAAACAAGGAATTGAAGGCTCAGATCAAATCCAAACATAAAGGGGTTTTGCACACACAATAAGTGACTTACCTTGTAGGTTGAAATGCCTTCGAACCATGATAGAGAGCACTCCAAGTCCATCAACTAATTCCATCTTCATCAGGGTGCAGTTTCCATAAATGGAACACTGACATCAACACTCATGGATTCTAAGCCAGCCACCAAGTCTTCCACTAGGATGGCCCATAGTTGACTTCTTGCTTTACTTCGGGTTGTCGGACCTACAAACAACAGGGTTTCCGGGTCAAGGTTAGGGCTGGGTTTCACATCTTGTGTGAAATCCAGCCCTATCCTAACCCTGACCCTAACCCGAAACCCTTGATGTTTGTAGGTCCGAAGACCTAGAGTGGAAGAAGGAGAGACTTGTGGGCCATCTTAGTTGAAGACTTGACTTGATTTTTGATCTGAGCCCATGGACATTGACGATGGTGCCCCTTACTTGGATGCACTGTCAGTGTTCGGTGAGAAGCTGCACCTAGAAGAGGGGAAGTCTAGTTGAAGTACCTAATGCACTTCTGGACTCGATTTGAAGATAATACTCTAATCTACACTTGTTGATTGACTTGTAGGAGAAAATCCACTTGAGTTTGAGTTGTTCTAGCCCTTCATTTCCCTTGATCAAGCTTGTTGTACTAGCTTGGTTGACTGGTCCAGTCGACCAAGCTAGTCAACCAAAGGATTCTCAAATCCGAGAATTTGATGCTTTTTGGATATTCTCTTTTCTACTTAAGTGAGCCTCATGACTTGAACCCTATTTTACTCTTTTAGCTTGTTGAGAATGAGTGGAGAGCTTCCCAAGACATTCTCTTGGTAGTGGTGAAGGAATATTGCATCAATCATTGCCAATCATTGTCTCTTAACGCCAATATCACCTCTAGGGTGTGATTTCTCTCTCTTGCTCTCTATTATACTCTAATCCCTTCTCTTACTTGCTGTTGTAACCATGAAGTTGGTGCTGCAACCTTGCAACCACCACTTCATGTGTTCATTCCTTGCTAAAGCTTAATCTACTTCTATTTCTACCTATGCTAAACTCTCATTTTGATTCTTGTATATGCATTTCCATGATTTTCTTCTTAGCATCTTGTTTCTTGTCCTAAACAAATTAGGTTAAGTATGCTAAGTCTAATTCTATGTTAGCATTTGATTGTAATCTATTGCTTAACACTTTCCCTAGCTAATGCCCTAATTTCCCTCTTGCAATTGCATTTGATTTCAATTGAAGACTATGATTCTTGCATATAGAACATAGGGTTTTAATTTGGGGATTCCTATTTAGACCATTGGATTATGCTAATTACTTGCTATAAATAGTGTTCTTAGACTGTTACTATCAATCCCTCCAAATTTCAAATCGATCCGAGCCCCGGAAGCTAGGTTTCAGATCAAAATCCACTATTTAACCCCACATTGTTCACTTGACTGGGTCCACTTGGTCGACTGACCCAGTCAACCAAGTCAGTCAACCAATTGGTTGTTGAATTGTGTACTTTTCCGATTTGACCCGTTCGACTTCCGATTTTCCTGACTTCTTTTCTAATCTTTCATCTATGTTTGTCTAGGGTCTATATACTACCTTTGGATCATTCTCTTGTGATTATTGGATTATCTTCTTGTGGACTCAAGGTATGGACGGTTATCCCCATACATGCATAGACTATATGAATCTTACACTGATGTTGGCAACTTAGTAGGCTTAGCTTCTTTGATGTATTTGAACATCATATGACTGTTGTACATACTTTAGGACAATAGTACCATGTTTATATACTCTTGCTTATTATGATTATTCATTCTTGTCAATATGATTGATAATGTGATGTTATGACTTATCTTTCAATATGATAAAGTATCATGTATGTATGATATGATGAAATTGAGAATGTAATTGGATAAGTATGATTTGGGATTGGGGAATGTCCTATTGACATTTCTGTCCTTGGACATCGAAGGGAATAGTATGGGATGTTCTCTCAAGATGCCCATTCGACGCTTTCTCGGATTATTGGATGTCATGTGTAGGACTTGTGTGAAATCCCACCTAGTCCTAACCTTGCTGCTATGCCAAATGCATGCCTTTCCAATGCAAATGCAATTGATTTCAATCCATGCTATGATTCTTTTCTTTAGAACTTAGTAGTCTAATTTGGGGCTTTCTATTTAGACCATTAGATTGTGTTAATTTCTTGATTTGTAGTGTTCTTATACTGTTTTCTTAAGCATCCCTCCAAGTTCCGGATCGATCCGAGCCCCGGAAGACCAATTTCGGACCAAAATCCCCAAAACCCATTATGCAACCCCGAAACCATTTTGGTCGATCATCCTTGGTCGATGCCATCGACCAAGAGCATCGACCAAACTTGTTGCTGACAGCAACTTCAACAAGTTTTGACCCGTTCGACATCCGATCTTCCCGATTTCTTCTCTAATCTCTTATTTATATTTGTTTAGGGTCTTAACACTACTTTTGGATCATTCCTTGGTAACTCTTGAATCGTCATCAGCTCAACCTAAGGTAAGGATGGTTATCGCCATAAACACATAGGCTATGTACTTATGTTTTGATGCTTATAACATAGTGAACATAGTCTCCTAATTGCTTTTGAATATTATAGGACTGCTATACATGTTTTAGAACAGTAGTAATGTGATTTCATATTCTCTTGTTATAATGATTTATTATTCTTGCTACTTGTACATATAATGGATCACTTCGATGTTATGATTTAGCTTTTACCAGGATGATGTATCAAATGTATGTGATACGATGGACTTGAGTATGTGATTGCTTAGGTATAACTTTGGATTGGGGAGTGTCCTATTGACGCTTCTATCCTTGGGCATCGGAGGGAATAATATGGGATGTTCTCCGAAGGTGCCTATCGACACTTTCACGGGTTATTGGATGACATACATAGGATTGTCTAGTTGTGTGGCTAGGTTTGTCCTTGTCGTGTCAGACCCGAATCAGAAGGGCATTGAGACCAAACGACCCGTGGTAGTGTATGGTTTGATGGGAGCTCAAGACCGGTAACCAACCCAAGGGAGGACATAAACCATGCTATGGATATCCAAAAGGGGCCATTTATTGGTAGGGTTGCAAATAGCTAGACTTGGGCTCACAGGCGCTCGAAGATCGGTGCGTCATATCCGTGAGAGGACGTGAGAGCTTCCCTTATACTATTTGTGGATGACCAATAGGGTTGATGAGTCCGGTGGATAATATCCGTGACTCTAGTGTGAAGGATACCTGAAAGGATAGCCCGGGGTGAAGAATGAGAGTATCTGGATCTGACTTAATACGACTGAGTAGATGACTTGCATTGGGCTGGGCTTTACCTTGACATGCGCCAATACTTAGACCAAATGGTGATGTGAGAGAGTGGTGACCGAAACCCCAACCAAGGATTTGTCCGAGAGGGATGCAGGACCCAATTCCCACCGGCTTGAGTGATTGAGATCTACCCAAAGAAGTATGGTGCTATGGCTTAAAGCATGTCTACCATAGAGACCAGCATTCATGGAGTTAGAATCATACTTGCAGCATATGTTTCATATCATATTGCATTATGTTATGATTTGTACTTATATGGTTATGAATTATGGAATAACTGCCTTGCTGAGTTCTTTTGAACTCATTCCTTTTGTGCAAATGTTGTTAGATTTTCTCATAGGTGTTGAAGACTTCAATGGCACACTCTACGAGATGGAATATGATCCCACATACTACCCTCCGGGTGGTAGGTACGGTGAAGATCAGAGCTATGGTGCCGAAGAGGATTACTCTACGTACCAGGGTTAACCCCACTATGGTGAGGGAGCGGCCGTGCTGGGCTTTCATCGTCCATACCTATTGTCACATCCACCCAGCCGGTATCCTATCCCGGGATGTGATCCACAGCCCGAAGATCCAGATTGAGCGGCCATGCCTCCCACATACACGATAACATAATCATGAACAATATAATCAATGTATAAAGTAGATAATAAATAGATCCAATGAATGAGAAAAGGGTAATTAATCAGAGTGCGGAAACATTAAGTAACAACTTCTAAGTAACAAAATCTCAAAGAGAAAGAGTGATCATAAGTCACTCCTTCACAATCAGCGGAACAATGGTAAATCAAGTTAAGTTACAACTAGTGTTATGAACAAATCCATAGGAACTAGAGAGAGAATATCCAAATGATTACAGTCATCCAGGGAAATGGGGCCTACATATAGGTTTCTTCTATCCTAATGATATCCTCTTCGAAAGTATGGATGAAGTAAACCCAATGTGGCCGCTCCCTCACTAATGTGGGGTTAACCCTGGTACGCACTGTAATCCTCCTCAGTATAGCAATCCTGATTCTCCGCGTAGCCATCACCCGAAGGATGGTATGCGGGATCATAGCTCGGGTCATAGGACGAGCCATCAAGGTCTTCTATACCTGCAGTATAATCTAACAAATTGCACAAAAGGAATGAGTTCAAAAGAACTCAGCAAGGCAAGTCGTTTCATAATCCACAGTTCACCCAACACAAGTCAAAATATGATGCAATATGATATGAGACAATGATGAAATATGATTCTAATCTTAAGTATGCTAGTCTCTAAGGTAGACATGCTTTAAGTCATGGCACCATACTTCTTTGGGTTGTCATTCACTCCCCCTCAATTATAAGATATCTTGGGTTTGCCCAGGGAAGTTCGGTAAAGTCATCTCAAAAACCATGGTTGAGGATTTAGTCACCACTCTCTCACATCATAGTTTGGTATAAGTACTGGCGCATGTCACAGTAAAGCCTAGCCCAATGCAAGTCATCTACTCAGTCATATCATGTCAAATCCAGATACGTCCATTCCTCGCCCTCAGTGATCCTTTCCGGTATCCTTCGCACTAGAGTAAGCGTAATCCCGGATTATGAACTCATCAACCCTATTGGTCATCCACATATAATAAACGGGAAGCTCTCACATCCTCTCACGGGTTGGTTACTGGTCTTGAGCGCCCGTGAGCCCAAGTCTATCCATATGCAACCCTACCAATAAATGGCCCCTTTCGAGTATCCGCAATATAGTTCAAGTCCTCTCACAGAGTGGATACCAGTCTTGAGCGCCCTTCAACCATACTCTACCACGGGTCGTTCGGTCTCAATACCCTTCCAATTCGGGTCTGATACGACTAGGAAATATCCTAACCATACACCTAGACAATCCTATACATGTCATCCAATAACCCGGGAAAGCATCGATGGACACCTTCGGGGAATATTCCATACTACTCCCTCCGATGTCCAAGGACAGAAGTGTCGAAAGGACACCTCCCAATCCCAAGTCATACGTAGTCAATCACAATCTCAATCTCATCATATTATACTAAGTCAATGATTCATCATATAAACAAATACATATCATAACATGATTGATCATACATGAATCATAAAGTAAAACTGAACATGATATTCTAAATGATATATACATTCTATTACTGATAAGAAAACACATAACAATCATGTATAGTAAAGGATTACTCATATGAACATAACCATTAAGTTCCCATAATGTAAGCATGTTGGTATAATTAACATACTTGAGTTAACGACTGTCCTTACCTTAATCAAGTTGTAAATAGATTCAATGATTACCAAGTATGGTCCCAAAATCAGTGTTGATACCCTAGATAATCATACAATTAATTGTCAGAGAAGAAAGCAATTGAATTGGGGTTCAAACGGATCAAATTGGCTGAGTACAGGGCCTTAACAACTCTTGGTTGACTTGCTTGGTCGACTGTCACTCGACCAAGACTTGTTATCTTTAGGACAGCAATGGAAACTTGATCCGAAACTGCCCTTCCGGTGCTCCGATCGTCATGAAATTTGGAGGGCATGTTTATAACAGTAAGAGGATACTACACACTAATTTTCATTATGATCCAACGGTTCAATCAAAAATACCCAAATCGAATTTTAGGTTCTATATGATACTTAGCAAGAATTAAATTGGAATTTATAGAAATTGAAAAGGATGATAAGAATCAATCAAATGAGTGTTAAGAATCAAGCTAGAATCTTAATTTCATTATAGTCTAAGCTTATCATATATCTATATATCAGATTTGAATCAAATAGGTTAGATTGAATAGAATCAAAGTGATGGAGTGCAATTAATCTCATTTGAATCATAGCATGGTAAGAGTGGGGGAGGATTAAGGAATTGAAAGGGGGGGAAACCCATGGTTAAGTGTTTGCAAGGTTGCAGCACTTCAGCCATGGTTTCAAGATCATTAATTGATAGAAAATGAATAGATTAGAAGAGGAATAGAAGAAATCATACCTTGAGTTGATGATTAGTGTATACAATAGTGATTGGAGTTAAAGATCTTCCCAAACATCAAGGAATAGCCCAAGAGAGTGTCCAACCTCAAGCTCTGGAGTTCCCATGATTAGTTTAGGTCCTCATTCACGAGTTCCAAAAAGGTAGGGGCAAAATGGGAATAGATTTAGTGCAAAATCAAATTCCATTACTCTTGGTCGACTGGCTGGTCGACTGTCAGTCGACCAAGCACTCGACCAAGCTATGACAGCAACTTCAGGAGTGGATTCGGAAGGCTATACAGGGTCAAATCGAGCGGGGTTTTCTCCTACAAGTCAATCAACAAGTCTAGTTTCATAAAATACCTTTGGATTGATCACGGGGTTCCGGGAAGTGCTTCAACTAATTCAATCTTCATCGATGCACATATTTTCACCCAATACTGACAATGTGCTCAAGTGAGGGGCATCATTGTCAATGTCCATAGGCTTAGCATAAAGCATCAAATCATCCACTAAGAGGGCCCACAGGTCTCTTCTACCACCACTTCGGGTCTTTGGACCTGCAACAGTATAAAATCCGGGCCGGGTCAGGGTTAGGATAAGGCCGGATTTTACACCTATGAAGACATAATCATTAAGGTAAAAGAAACCCTTGCTTAGTGCCCCATTTCCCTGGATTCTTGTTAAACATTTGGGATATTTAATTAACTTTCTTTGAGTTACTCTTTACATGGGGTTGTAGCTTACCTAGATTTTAATACTTTTCCGCTACCATTGAGAGAGTGACTTTCACTCCTTTTCTCTTTCTTATGATTATACATATACCCTTGATATCATTTATTTCCGCACTCTGATTATTTGTTCATATCTTATTCATGATGTCTGTTATTTATCGCTTTTACCTTGATTATCACTCTTTATGATTGTGTTATCGCGTATGTGGGAGGCATGGTCCCTCGATGCTTGATCCTTGGACTGTGGATCACATTCCCGGGTATGCTAGATAGGGTACCGGCTGGGTGGATGTGACAACTTGTCTAGAAGTGTTGGCTAGGATGTCCTTGTTGTATCAGACCCGAATCGGAAGGGCATTGAGACCGAACGCCCATGGTAGTAATATGGTTTGATGGGCGCTCAAGACCGGTAACCAACCCGTGAGATGACATAAATCACATTGCCAATACTCGGAAGAGGCCATTTATTTGTAAGGTTGCAAATGGCTAGACTTAGGCTCATGGGCACTCAAGACCGGTAACCAACTCATGAGAGGACGTGAGAGCTTCCCGTTTACTATTTGTGGATGACCAATAGGGTTGATGAGTCCGTAGTCCGAGTTGGTTGGTGCCATAGGATACGTGACTCTAGTGTGAAGGATACCGAACCGAGTTCGTTGTAGCCATAGGGGAAGTATCCGGATCTAACATGATACTACTGAGTAGATGACTTGCATTGCTAGGCTTTACCGTGACATGCGCCAATACTTATACTAATGGTGATGTGAGAGAGCGGTGACTTAAACCCTAGCCATGGATTGTCCCATAGGGATGCAAGACCCAACTTCCAACGATGAACCCAAGATATCTTAAATGGTTGAGGGAAGAGTGATAGAGACCTAACCAAAGAAGTATGGTGCTATGACTTAAAAGTCTACCATAGAGACTAGCATATATAGAGTTAGAATCATATTTGCATCATCTGTTTCATATCATCTTGCATCGTGTTGTGTTTTGTATCATATATCTGTGTTATTATGGAATAATTGCCTTGTTGAGTTCTTTTGAACTCATTTCTTTTTGTGCAATTGTTTTGTTAGACTATTCTACAGGTACGGAAATATTTGATGGTGCCTACATCGAGACGAACCTCGATGAGGCATACTACCCTTAGGGTACTGGCTACCATGAAGATCACTGTGAAGATCCCGAGGGTGATTACGCTTCGTACTAGGATTAGTTCAACACTGGTGTGGGAGCGGCCGTGCTTGGTCTCATATGTTTATACTTACAAAGACATTTTGTATAAGACCGAGGAAACAATTGTTTAGATTTTTATGTTGTTATTCTCTTTTCGAGACTTGGATCTGTAACACTTAACTTTGATTGATCTGTTGTGACTGAAGTATCCATTTCCGGTTTATACCGGTCTAACCAATCTTAGCCGGGTTCGATTAAGAGAATAAATAAGGGATGATCAGCGACGTCCAAAGAGGAGTGATGATCCAATGGTCATGATTGAAAAAGTGTTATAAGCGAGAAAGTTTGTATAAAAGGAAAAGGAGGATTCGTAAGGAGGTAAGTCTCTGAAATCAACCAAACTCTAAATTCATTCTGATTGAACTCCATTAGAACACTTTGGAAGCTTCAGTGAGCTCTGAAGCATCGTCTTCACAATACTGACTAGATCGTCGGAGACGAGACACCGATCAAGACGATCGGCTCCGTTTCTTACTAGTATTCTATCTCTTTCAGGAGTGAGAGGTTGATTGACTGAAGAGCAAGCTAGATCGAGCCAGATTTGAGGAGTTCGGTGCGAAAGTAACGGTTCAAGGCGATCGGCAGAATTAGCACCAACATTTTGGTGCCGTTTTTGGGAAGAACGATAACTGGAACAAGTTCAGAACAGAAGCTATGGCTCAATTACTTGAGCGGGAGGAAGAATTACCAATCGAAATGGCAGAGACAAGTCAAAGAGAACTGAGGAGAGCAAATCCAAAGAGGTGAACGAGAGAAGTGGTTCTGGTACCACAAATTCCGATGATGCAGACTCGGCAGAGGCAGAGAATGGTAGAGGATCATTCACCTCGTCCTACTGATAAGTTCGAAAGACAAGAGAAACAATTGGTGGATACATTGGCGGCATCTCGTCCAGAACTAGATCCAAATCAGATTACTGAACGATTTGAGAGCATGCAGCATCAAACCCTGGAGACACAAAATCTGATGAGGACATTCATCAAGCAGATTGGAATTCATCCGGAGGGAAGAGTCCCGGCTTCACCAGCAAGAAGGTCTCGAACTTTTTCCTGAGCCGAGGCAATTTCTATCCCGAGTCAGATTCAAAGGTCAGGAGAGGGCCATAGGAGATCAATTTTGAAGGAAGGATTAGGAGAGAGTGCAGATCCAAACTATATTCCATTGGAGATTGAAGATCAAGGATCATCCAAGGATGATCAATTGAGTCACATTCGGAGCAAAAAGAGTAGAAGTGTTGGAGATCGGAGGGATAAGAAAGAAACAGGAAGGTTAGAAGGTAGCAGATCTAAAGTTCATGGATCGGAAATCAGTAAAAGATTCTGTATCCTAGATGATCAAATTCAGCAATTGGCGAACAAAGATTCTGGAGAAAAAGTGGAGAAGTGATGAATCAAAATCCATTCGCTAAGGAGATTATGTCAGCACCATTGCCGCGCAATTTTAAACTCCCAGTATTCACGATGTATGATGAAAGCACAGATCCGATGGAGCATCTGGCTCAGTTCAATTTTGTGATGATGTTGGCAGGTAATTCTGAGGTTTTAAAATGTCGATCCTTTCCATCTTCATTGAAAGGTTCTACAACAACTTGGTTCTTCAGTTTACTACTAGATTCTATTAAGGATTTCAAAGATTTGACGAAAATATTCTTGTCGAGGTTCCAAATTAGTATGAAGAGTAGCAAAACTGTTGATAATTTGGCTGCAATTCGTCAAAAGTCAGGAGAATCAGTTCGAAGTTACATGAAGAGATTCAATCAAGAATCGATTCAGATTAAAAATTTGAATGAGGCAATAGCATATGATGCTATGTTCAGAGGTCTGACAGATGATCATTTATTGGAATTCCTGATCATGAACAAGCCGGCAAATATTGCGGAGCTGACGACTCGTAATCAGTATGCTAATATGAAAGACATCCTTCGGGCGAGAAAAGAAACTGATGGTGGTGGAAACAAAAGGAAGGAAGACGGAGTCATGAGATTTGATCAGAGGGATCGAAGAAGTAACATAAATTTTTCAAGAAATGGTCCTGGTTGCCAATTCAGAAGGGATATTCCGAGGCCATTCCAGGAAAATTATACTCCTCTCAATACTAGAAGATCAGAAATTCTGATGCGAATTCAACATCAAGGAATTCTGAAATGGCAGTTACCAATGATAGCAAAGGCAGATGAAAGGAATCCAAATAGATTTTGCAGATTTCACAGGGATCATGGTCATGATACTGATGATTGTAGAATTTTTAAAAATGAGATTGAACGATTAATCAGTCAGGGAAGACTGGATCACTTTGTTCAAAGGAGAAATGGAGGTAACCAGAGAAATGTTCCTGATCAGCCAAGAAGATGGAATAACCAGCCCCCAACAAGGGAAGATCAACCGAAGGGAGATTTTCAATATAATTATCTAGACAAAAATGCCAATCACTAGGAAAACCAGCAAGTTCAGCAGAAGCAATCTCCTGTTATGACCATCTTGGGAAGTTTAGATTTGAATTCAATTTCAAAGTCTAAGGCACATGCCAGGTATGTAAGTGCTTTCAAATCTCATGTTATTCCTAGAAGAATCAAATTGATGAAGGAGAAAGTCTTCATTGAGGAGGAGATGGAAGGAATTCAGGAACCACATGATGATGCCATTGTGGTAGTCATTGAGGTGGCAAATAGGGATATTCACAAGGTTCTAATCGATACGGGGTCTTCTGTAGACATAATGTCTTATGAAGCTTTTCAGCGATTGAAACTAGATACAGTCAAGATAAAGCCTTGCGGCACGAGACTATTCAGATTTTCTAGAGAATCTACCTCGGTAGAAGGAATTGTGGAGTTAACAATAACACTGGGAACACATCCACAAACGTAACTACGGTTACCAAATTCTTGTTGATAAAGAGTTTGTCAGCATACAATATAATTTTGGGAAGACCAACGTTGAATGCTATTTGACAAGACATTTAAAGTTCAAATTCCCAACTGAAGGAGGCATTGGAGAGTGCAAGTCTGATCAGAGAACTTCAAGGCAAAGCTATACGACTTTTTTAAAGGATTCAAAGGCACAAGGTAAAGCTGTTGCTCTCACTATGGAGGTCATGGACTACAGGGATGAAGAAAAAATTCAAAGAGGTGAACCAGTGGAAAAGCTGGAGAAAATTTGTTCTGGCCTTGAAAATCCAGATAAAGGAACCATGATTGGAGCTGATCAGAACAATCAGGACAAGGACCGGTTAAAAGAATTTCTTCAGCAAAATGCAGATGTTTTTGCTTGGTCAGCACAGGATATGCCAGGTTTAAGCAGAGAGGTGGCAGGACATTGTCTCTGGATAGATTCCTCTATCAAACCAGTAAAACAAAGGCGGAGGAATTTTTCGTCAGAAAAACATGATGCGATTAAGATTGAAGTGCAAAAGCTTAGGGAATCTTAGTTTATCGAGCAAATTGAATGTCCTAAATGGCTGGCGAACGTGGTAATGGTGAAGAAACATAATGGCAAGTGGCAAATGTGTGTAGACTATACTGATTTGAACAAGGCATGTCCTAAGGATTGCTATCCTCTGCCGTGGATTGATCAGTTAATTGATGTCACATCAGGTCAGCAGATGTTGAGTTTTATGGATGCTTATTCTGGTTATAATCAAATTCTTATGAAAAAGGAGGATCAACCCCACACGGCATTCATGATGAACCAGGAAAGCTATTGTTATAAGGTTATGCCTTTCGGGTTAAAAAATGCTAGTGCAACATATCAAAGGGCAATGAATAAGCTATTTGATGATCAGATTGGAAGAAATATGGAGGTTTATGTAGATGATCTTCTTGTAAAAATTCAATTCAAATCTGATCACCTTGCTGATTTAGGGGAATGCTTTGATGTACTGAGGAGAAATGGAATGAGACTCAATCCTGAGAAGTGTGCATTCGGGGTTTCATCTGGTAAAATTCTTGGTTATATGGTTACGCAAAGGGGTATTGAGGCGAATCCAAAAAAAAATCAAGGCTATCTTGAATATGATGGTGCCTAGTAGTATGAAGGAGATCCAAAGTCTAACAGGAAGAGTAGCGGCATTAAGCAGGTTCATATCGAGATCAGGAGATAAATGTGCACCATTCTTCAAGGCGTTGAAAAATCTAAATGCACTCAATGAATTCAACTGGACAAAGGATTGTCAAAAGCCATTTGAAGAATTAAAGAGGAGACTGACCACTCCACCAGTTCTATTCTCGACCAAAGCCAGAAGAGATCTTGCAGATATATTTATCTTCTTCGAAGGCAGCAGTAAGCGCAGTGTTAATTCGAGAAGAAGGTACTGTCCAAAATCCTATCTACTTTGTAAGCCATACATTGTTAGATGCAGAATCTAGATATCCGGAATTTGAAAAACAGGCTTTAGCTCTGATAATGGCAGCTAGAAGCTTAGACCTTATTTTCAGGCTCATCCAGTTATTGTTCTTACTAACTGGCCTTTAAAGAAAATATTGCATAAGCCTGATCTGGCGAGGAGAATGGTATCATGGGCAGTAGAATTAACAGAACATGATATAGATTATAAACCCAGAACTGCGATAAAAGCACAGGTGTTGGCTGATTTTATTGTTGAAAGTATTTTGCTGCCGAAGGAGGAAAAAGATTCCAGTGAAATGTCTTCTAGTTGGACTCTGCATGTCACATCCACCCAGCCGGTACCCCATTTGGAATACCCGGGATGTGATCCACAGTCCAAGGATCAATGATCTGAGGTCCATGCCTCCCACATACATAGTAACACAATCATGAACAGTAATAATCAATGGTAAAAACAGCTAATACTAAGTATCATGAATAAGATAAGATTAACTAAATCAGAGTGCGGAATATAGATAATAATAAAGTGTGATCAAAATCATAAAGGGTGAGAAGGTGTGGTAGCCACCCTCTTAGAGCAGCGGAAAAGAAGTAAATCAAGTTAGTTACATATCAAAGTGTTACCAGAATAATTCAAAGACAAGTTAATTACAAGATCCAAGGTTCCACAAATACACCAGGGGAATGGGGCACTATGCTAGGGTTTCTTCTATACTAATGGTAGTCTCCTCAATAGTACGGATGAAGTAAACCCAACGCTGCCGCTCCCGCACAACTGTGGGGCTAACCCTGGTGCGGATAGTAATCCTCCTCGGCTCCAATATACGGATCCTCACCGACGTCACTGCCCGGAGGGTTGTATGTGGAATCATAGTCCGCCTCATAGGAGGTGCCATCGTAATCTTCGGTACCTGGAATGTAATCTAAAACATTTGCACAAAAAGGAATGAGTTCGAAGAACTCAGCAAGGAAGTTATTCCATAATTAGAAATCATACACATTCAGAACATATAATAATGCAATATGATATGGAACATATGATGCAGATATGAGCCTAATTCTATGAATGCTGGTCTCTAGGGTAGACATGCTTTAAGTCATAGCACCGTACTTCTCTGGGTCGTCAGTCACTCTCCCATTAAAATATCTTGGGAATGCCCGAGGAAGATCGGTAAAGTCATCAAAAAGCCATGGTAAGGGGATCGGTCACCACTCTCTCACATCACCATTTGGTCAAGTACTGGCACATGTCACAGTAAAGCCTAGCCCAATGCAAGTCATCTACTCAGTCGGTCAAGTCAGATTCAGATACGTCCATTCCTCGCCCCCGGCGATCCTTTTCGGTATCCTTCACACTAGAGTCAGCGAAATCCCGGATTTTGGACTCATCAACCCTATTGGTCATCCACATATAGTAAACGGGAAGCTCTCACGTCCTCTCACGGATTGGTTACCGGGCTTGAGCGCTCGTGAGCCCAAGTCTATCCATATGCAACTCTACCAATAAATGGCCCCTTTCAAGTATCCATAGCATGGTTTATGTCCCCTACCGGATTGGCTACCGGCCTAAAGCGCCCATCCAACCATACACTACCACGGGTTGTTCGGTCTCAATGCCCTTCCGATTCGGTTCTGACACGACAAGGATGAACCTAGCCACACAACTAGACAATCCTATGTATGTCATCCAATAACTCGGGAAAGTGTCGATAGACACCATCGGAGAACATCCCATACTATTCCCTCCGATGCCCAAAGACAAAAGTGTCAGTAGGACACCCCCAATTCCCATGTCATATGTAAGCAATCACACATCCAATCTCATCATTTCTCATGCATCCAATGCATATTCATAATAGTAATCAAATCATGATATTGAAATGAATCATTATAAACATAAGCAAATCAAAATGATAAAGTAACACAACAAAAGTATAAAGATTTAAATGCTCACGCCAGGAGAGGCCAGCCGGACTGGCCCCCCTCGGTGGTGCCGTCTTGTGCCCCCCTATAGTGGGGGGCGGGCCCGGTTGGGAGTCTTTGGTCGATGGTCTTGGTCAATGGTATCGACCAAAATTGTCATCGGGGCAGAATAGTGGATTTTGGGGATTTTGGTCCGAAATGAGTCTTCCGGTGTTCGGATCAATCTACTTCGGGTTAGAAACGGTAGGGGCCGTAGTGGTAGTAGGACACTATAAATCAAGGAACTAACCCAATCCAATGGTCTAATTAAAAAGCCCCAATTTGAGCTATCAAGTTCAAGTGATAAACATCATGGCATGAGTTGGAATTGATTGCATTGATGAGGAATAGCATGCAATAGCTAGAGGAACTAATAGAAATTCGATTGGAATATGGCAATGTTAAACATGAACATAATACACTCTATAGCTCATTTTGATATCAAATGGTATGATGTTAATAGGTAAATCATGGAATACATATGCTAGGCATGAGATATAAGCATAGCATCAATGAATGGCTAAGGGAATCATGGATTGAGCATGAGTAGGCACTTGGAGTGGTGGTTGCAAGGTTGCAGCACCATTCCAAATGTCTCATCAGCAAGATGACAATAGAAAGAGTAGAAAATGGTAGGGTAGAGAGTGGAATGAGGAGTCATACCTTAGTGTGGAAGATGAAGACAAGAATCAATGATAAACTAAGTGTCTTTGATGAGATACCCTTCACACTAACCAAGGAGCTGCTTTGGGAAGCTCTCCCCACGTTCCCAGGTGAGAAAAATGATTGCAAAAGGCTCAAGGCTCAAGGTCATATTAAATAGAAAAGGAATATTCCATGGAATCATTAACTTGGCAGACTGGGATATTTTGGTCGATGGTCCTTGGTCGATGGTATCGACCAAAAGGATCAACCAAAATATTTTTAGCAGAAAACTCAGGTTTAGAACAGCAACTTCAAGTAGGGATTTGAAAGGCTATACAAGGTCAAATTGAGTGAGGTTTTCTTCCACAATTCAATCAAGAAGTCTAGTTTCGGGGAATACCTTTGGATTGTGCACAGGAGGTCATTTGGTACATCGACCATATTAATCTTCTCCGATGCACAGACTTTCCTTAAACACTGACAATGCATTTAAGCAAGGGGTATCATTGTCAATGTCCATGGGCTCAGTCTCCGAATCATGATCATCAATTAGAATGGTCCATAAATCTCTTCTTCCACCGCTTCGGGTCTTCGGACCTGAATACAACAGTGGATCCGGGTCAGGGTCAAGGTTAGAATAGGGCTGGATATTATACTGCATGTTGATGGGTCAAGTCATTCTCAGGGATCAGGAGCAGGGGTGATTTTACAAAGTCCGTTCGGATTTGTAATTCAGAATGCACTTCGATTTAATTTTCATGTTTCAAACAATGAAGCGGAATATGAAGCTCTTATTGCAGGTTTGCAATTGGCCAAATCTCTTTGTGTACAAAACATTGAAGTAAAAAGTGATTCCAAGCTGGTGGTCAGCCAAGTTACAGGAGCTTATGATGCGAAGGATGATCGGATGGTCAATTATCTTAAGAAGGTATGGGAATGTAAAGAATGGTTTTCACAATTCTCAATTATGAGAATATCCCAAAATCAAAACAGTGAGGCAGATTCTTTGGCGAAATTAGCATCTGCAAAATCTACTTCTATGCCGCAAGCTTTATATTTTGAGGAGCTGAATATTCCAGCATATTCCGAGCCAGAGATAATGGAAATTGATGCAGAAGTATCTTGGATGGATCCTATTATACAGTATCTTAAAGATGGCGTTCTTCCTGAGGATAGAGAAAAGGCCAGAACTGTGAAAAGAAGAGCTGCTAGGTTTATCCTAAAGAATGAGCTTTTATATAAAAGAACAGTTTCTGGGCCACTTTTGAAATGTTTGGGACCATCTGATGCACGATATGCTTTATCAGAGGTCCATGAAGGAATCTGTGGAAGTAACTTAGGTGGGAAGGCTTTGGCTTATAAAGTTCTAAGACAAGGATTTTATTGGCCACGGATGCAATCTGAGGCAATTGAGTATGTAAGGAGATGTCATCAATGTCAGATTCATGCACCAATTCAGAGCCAGCCAGCAGAACAACTAACATCAATTCTTAATCCTCTTCCATTTTCTATGTGGGGTATGGATTTGTTAGGGCCATTTCCTGTTACAACTGGAGGAAAGAAGTTCGTGGTGGCCGCAATTGATTATTTCACAAAGTGGGTAGAAGCAGAAGCCTTGGCCACGACTACCACGAGTCAAATTGAGAAGTTCTTTAAAAATCATGTCATATTTAGATATGGTCTACCAAAGATTCTACTGACTAATCACGGACCACAATTTGACAATGAAAGATTCAAGGAATTTTGTGCAGATTATCATATTGAATGCAAACACTCATCTGTGGCATATCCTCAATGCAACGGTCAAATTGAGGTAACCAACAGAACACTTCTGCAAGGAATAAAAAGGAGACTGGATGAGGCATATAGCTTGTGGATCGATGAACTACCTCATGTACTATGGGTGTATAGGACTACAGTCAGGACACCAACAAGAGAAACACCTTTCAGGCTGGCATATGGGTCTGAGGCATTGCCTTCCGTGGAGGTTATGGTGGGGTCAAATAGATATGAAGGATTTGATCCAGTAATTAATGAAGAAGGGTTGAGGGCAAATCTTGAATTCTTAGATGAAGTCAGAGAAAAAGCATTATACCGCAATATAGAATATCAGAGGAGAACAACGGCGTATTATAATGCTCGAGTCAAATCTAAATCTTTTAGAGTGGGACATTTGGTTTTGAGGAAAAAGTCGGCATCAGATCCAAGAAACTGTGGAAAGCTTTCTACAAACTGGGAGGGGCCATATGTGGTGACAAAAAGTGTTAGCAGAAACACATATTGGCTGAAAGATGCTCTTGGGAGTTGTTTGAAATGACCGTGGAATGTAATTCACCTCAAGAAATATTATCAATAGAAAGGAGGCAGGATTTTCTGGTATTCTTGAAGAAATCATCTTATTAATCGTGGTCATCAAAAGTTTCTTCTTCATTTAGTCACAATGATACTTTTACGAACCAGTTATCTGATCATGCCTTTCAACGCTGATCCAGGGTCATTCCTTCCGAGGGTGATCCCGACTTTCCGAAGTCAGGCTCAAGTGGCCAGCCTTTCAAGGTCTGATCATGCCTTTCAACGCTGATCCAGGGTCATTCCTTCCGAGGGTGATCCCGACTTTCCGAAGTCAGGCTCAAGTGGCCAGCCTTTCTAGGTTAGATCATGCCTTTCAACGCTGATTTAGGGTCATTCCTTCCGAGGATGATCCCGACTTTCCGGAGTTAGGCTCAAGTAGCCGTGTAAAATATGGCCTTATCCTAACCCTGACCCGGCCAAGATTTTATACTGTTGCAGGTCCGAAGACCCGAAGTGGTGGTAGAAGAGACCTGTGGGCCCTCTTAGTTGATGATTTGATGCTAGAAGCAGAGCCTATGGACATTGACGATGATGCCCCTTACTTGAGCACATTGTCAGTTTTGAGTGAGAATCTGCGCATCGACGAAGTTTGAATTATTTGAAGACCTTCCGGGAATTCCATGATCAATCCCAAGGTATTTTCTGAAACTAGACTTGTTGATTGACTTGTAGGAGAAAACCCCACTCGATTTGACCCTGTATAGCCCTCTGAATCCTCTCCTGAAGTTGTTGTCATAGCTTGGTCGAGTGCTTGGTCGAGTGCTTGGTCGACTGACAATCGACCAGCCAGTCGACCAAGAGTCATGAAATCCGAATATTCATGAAATCTCTTCCCATTTTGCCCCTACATTCTTGGAACTCATGAATGAGGACCTAACCTAATCATTGGCACTCCAGAGCTCGAGGTTGGACACTCTCTTGGGCTATTCTTTGAAGTTTGGGAAAATCTTGACTCTAATCATTGGTGTATGTGTTAATCATCAATCCAAGGTATGATTCTTTCTATCCTCTTCTAATCTATTCATTTCCCTATCATTTGATAACCTTGAGACCATGGCTGAAGTGCTGCAATCTTGCAAACACTCAACCATGAGTTTCCCCTCTCCAATTCCTTAAACATCTTCACTCATGATATGCTATGATTCAATTAAGATTAATTTCACTTCACCACTTTGATTCTATTCAATCTAACCTAATTGATTCAAATCTGATATGTAATTGCATGATAAGCTTAGACTATATTGAAATTAAGACTCTAACTCAATTCTTATCCTTTATTTGATTGATTCCTACTATCCTTTACAATTTCTATAAATTCCATTTTGATTCTTGAGGATTACCATATAGAACCTAATATTTCGAATTGGGCATTTTTGATTGAACCGTTGGATCTTCATAAAAATTGGTGTGCAATATCCTCTTACTGTTATAAACATGCCCTCCAAATTTCATGTCAATCGGAGCAGTGGAAGGGAAACTTCTGATCACATTTCCTTTGCTGCCCAGAAGTTAACAAGTCTTGGTCGACTGCTTGGTCGACTGACAGTCGACCAAGCCAGTCAACCAAGAGTTGTTAAAGCCCTGTTTTCAGCCAAATTGATCCGTTTGAACCCCGATTTGAATGTTTTCTTCTCTGATGTTGCTTGTATGTTATCTAGGGTGTCAACACTAACTTTGGAACCATTCTTGGTGATCCTTGAATTTAATTACAACTTGATTAAGGTAAGGACAGTCGTTAACTTAAGTATGTTAATTACATCAACATGCTCACATTATGGGAAGTTAATGAATATGTTAATATGAGTATTCCTTTACCATACATGACTGTTAAATGTTTCTTATCAGTAATACAATGTCATATATTATTTAGAACATCATGTTCAGTTATGCTTTATGAATTTAGATATGATCAATCATGTATTGTTTATATGATGAATTATTGATTCGAGTATGATATGATGAGATTGAGCTTGTGATTGATTACGTATGACTTGGGATTGGGAGGTGTCCTTTCGACACTTCTGTCCTTGGGCATCGGAGGGAATAGTATGGGATGTTCTCCGATGGTGCCTATCGATAGTTTCCCGGGTCATTGGGTGACATATATAGGGTTGTCTAGGTGTATGGTTAGGATATTTTCCTTGTCGTATCAGACCCGAATCTGAAGGGTATTGAGACCGAACGACCCATGGTAGAATATGAGCGAGAGTACTCAAGACCGGTATCCACTCCGTGAGAGGGCTTGAACTATATTGCGGATACCCGAAAGGGGCCATTTATTGGTAGGGTTGCATATGGATAGACCTGGGCTCACGGGCGCTCAAGACCGGTAACCAATCCGTGAGAGGACGTGAGAGCTTCCCATTTACTATATGTGGACGACCAATAGGGTTGGTGAGTTCGGTGAGTAATATCCGTGACTCTAGTGTGAAGGATACCGGAAAGGATCGCCGGGGGCGAGGAATGGACGTATCTGGATCTGACATGATATGACTGAGTAGATGACTTGCATTGGGCTAGGCTTTACCGTGACATGCTGTGGCACCCAGCCCAAATCTAGCCCGAAGACCCGATCTGTTTTGGGTGAAGTCGGGTTTTGTTTAATGTTGACTTCGAAGTTTGACCGTGATTTCAGTTTTAATCTTAAGAAGCCATGTCAGACCTTTCCCTTAGAGTTGATCCAATGTCCCAAAATGAGGAAGACGTCTTTGTGGGCCATCTCAGTAGAGGATATGGTGTTTGACCCAAAACCCATGGATATTGATGATGGTGTTTCCTTATGGAAACCTTACTTGATTTGGTGTTGAACTATTTATTTGTGAAGAAGAACTTAGTTGATGGACCTAAAGCTTAGTTGGACCTGGTTTGAAGACATCCCTCCATACTAGGTAAGTAGTATGATGTGTTGAAAGAAGCCCATCCAAAAATATTGAAGTTTAGCCCATTAAATCCTTTGTTTTTGAACAAGCTGTCCAGGCAGTGGCATTTTGGTAAATATCTGTTTTGAAGGTTTTCAAAAGCTTTATTTCTTTTAATTTCGTGGTAAACTATTCCCATTATGTTTCTAAACCTCTAGATAGTGTGGGATCGACCTTTGAACATCCTCTTTGGCAACCAATCAACCACCGGGGGCAGTTTGGTCAGTTTGGTGAAACCCTATTAATTCTTGGACTCTTTGTGATATTTAAAAGGGGGAACTCCATGTTTTTCAATCTCAATCTGTTTCTAAGCCTTGGAGAATGTGGGATAAGCCCTAGATCCTCTCCTTCGAAGTCAAGAAAGATCCTCAAGCATCTCTTCAAATTTCTTCATCGGTTCCTCTTCTAAAAGGTTGGTATTCAATTCATTTCTTCTTTAATTCATTCTTTCTTCTCTACTTCTGATTTTCTGATGATGAGAGGGGTATTACACTACTGTAATGACCTCTTCTTTAATTCTTTTAGCCCTAGAGTGAATTCCACAATTCACTCTATGATCTTGAAGCCATATGGCGATGATCCTTGAATTTGACTCCACCAAAGCTCTTCTTAATGATACTTTCCCTAATTTTCTACCTACCTTTATGATTGTGGAGAAGGTCTCATATTATTACCATGACCTTCCCTTGTGTCCTCATGATTGAGGAGTTGTTCCCTAATATTCCTTGGACCATTGGAAACTAAAAAGGGAGAGATTTTGAGGGGAAATTCTTGGGTAACCTTCATGAGAGGGTAACCAATTGGCAACCCTTTTATTTTCTATTAATTCATTGGACCCTCCCCAAAACCTTTCTTGATTGAAAATTCTTTGCCCTAAGGGTGAATCTTTATTCTCCTTAGTCTTTCCGTGGGATACACGGATTCTTGTTAGTAAATCCCTAATTGTATGATTTGAATGTCTTTCCTTTCACTTTAATTGAGAACCTTATTTTCTCTCATTAGTAGACCCTTCCTAATTCCATTCTTTATTTTGAAATACTAATGAGATGTTCCTTTATCTATCTTGGGTTGTTTTTGTGAGAGTTAATTATGGGTAACTCTCATGGGAGGTAACCAACTCTCATGAGAGGTAATCATATCTGAAACCCTAATGTTCTTTTATCTGTTGGAAACTTCCCAACACTTTTTCAGATTGTGCATTCTTTGTTTCTCTTTCCCATGGGTGAATCTTGATTCGTTGTTTCTCTATCCCTTGGGGATATTTGTGTTAATCTAAACTTGATCACTATATTTTCTTCATGATCCATGTTTAACCTAATTAGGATTTCTAATTATTCTTTCTTCGTTCTTGTTCTTGTTTGAGATCAGGAAAAAGATGATGCATCCTTGCAACCATCTATTCCATGATCTCATTCTATTCTTTGAGATCTATGATCATCATCATGATCTTAACCCTAGCTAATAGATTCTTGAAACCTTAACCCTAACCCTTGAATGATCTTTCTGGAAACCTCTTGTAACCTTCCATGTGAGGGAAACCTCATGGGTAATGTTTCTATTAACCTAAACTATATTTCCTATGATTTCTTGTTATTTTCTTGATAACAATCATTCCCTCTCTTTCCGTGATCATAACCTTTTCATGAGCCATATGTTATGATGAAACCCTAACCCCTTTATTATTGACCTATTGAGATTGATTTTTCGGACTATGATCTCCCCCATGTCTTCATTTGGGTTAGGTTGTACTTGGTCATCAACCCCATAAGTAAAGCACCCTTGTATAGCAATATACATGGGGGCGGTTGCTAGTGGCGGTCGATTGAACCAAGCGACCTCCTGGAGCGACCACCCTGTCTGTTTTCGGGGTTTTGCCCTATTTTGTCCCCTGTTCGTTATAAATAGCATCCCTCACCCTATTAACGCATTATTATGTTCGGGATTGCTATTTTGGGCGATTAGGCGGTTGTGGAAACGTGTGGGATTCAGGTCTGAAGTGCTGTTAATGATATGAAACATTTTCTCTTCTCTTCTTGGTGATTCTGATTAAGGTAATGAATCTCCATCTGCAATTTTCTTCTTTTTAACCTCTGATTGATATGAACCCATTCCCTTTTTGTTAGTGGTTACCCATTTGATTTGTTGTACTCCCTTTCCAATGTTCTTGATGAGATCCTGTCCAGAAACGAATCCTTGCATTTGTTAATGGATAAATCCAGTCAAGGGGAGTGTTTCTGGGTAATCCATTTATGATAATTGTTAGGTTCCTTTTCACCTAGTGTCTCTTGGAGTGTTAGATTCGAGACTTTGGCCATGATCACTCGAAATCCGGATTGAAAACGGATGATCAGAAGCCTGAGTTTTGGATTTGAAACTCTCTGTTTTTGGGGCGGTCACTAGTGGCGGTCGCTCGACCTAAGCGACCGGCTCAAGTGATCGGCCGATTTCCAGTGTCTGTGTAAGTTTAATTTTGGATTTGTTTTGACTCTTGACTCTTATATATTCTTGTAACCTTATGCCTAGGTGTTCTCTGTTTCAAGTAAAAGTCTTCTAATAGTTTCTGGAATTCAAGTTAGAGGAATTTTACATAATTACAGGTAAGGACATGCATTCTTATTTATATGCAATTACATATACATGATGATTCCGTTGTTCTATTTACTATTCTTTGATCATGTAACTTGCTGTAATTGTATAAAGCATGTGAATCTTATTGTACACTTGCTGTTTGTGGTATTCCTTGATGTACTTCATCTTTCATGATATTGCACAACTGTTCATGGTATGATAAAGAGTGATTGTAGTGTAGTTGTGATGGAAGGGGTATTACTTTGGGATATCTTAGCTTGGGATATCAGAAGGCTGTGGAATGGGACACATGCCTGCTGATGTCTCCAGCACTATCATGATTACTGGATGACATACTTAGGAGTGTCTAGAAATGCATGGCTAGATACCCCACATGCTATTACCCTTTCGGCAGGGGAATTGAAGCCGGGTGACCCGTGACAATGGTGACGTGACTATGCTTCATCCAACAGCAGTAACCAGTTCGTGCGGAGACTCAGTGGTCCACTGTTGGTCATCTAATGGTAGAGTTGCATATGTTAGGGTTGGGCTCATGGATGTCCAAGGATCGGACCGAGTGTCGTGAGGAATCATGAGAGCATCCGCCCCAATAATATGTGGATGACCATAGGGTTAAGGAGTAGAGTCCAACAGAGGTAGCCAGTCCGTGAGGATTCTTACTCCTAGGTTGCGAAGGATACTGAACTGAGTTGGTCGGTGCCATAGGGGAAGTATCTGGACTCCATATAGCATGTTACCATTATGACCTTGCATTGGATTAGAAACCCCGACATGTGCCAGTACTCATTGCCAATGGTTGTGGTAAGAGAGTGTTGACTTAACCCCCAGCCACGGTTTTGCGAGCCAGGTGTGGACTTACCCCTTTGCCCAGGATCCCTACAGAGGTAACCAGTCCTTGCCGGATCAGAGTGATGAGACTTACCCAGAGGAGGGCTGGTGTATATCTTAAGGCATGTCAGCCATTAGAGACTTGCATAGTTAGATCATAGTAGCATTCATATTTCTGCATACCATCCATATCACTTCATCTGTGCATTCGTGGATTGTATTGACATATATATGAGAATTGCTTGTTCCTTACCGAGTTCGTTGGAACTCATTCCTTTCATTGTATGTATTATATAAACTATACAGATGGTTGCACAATGTCGGAAGTTGGAGATGATTCATATGAAAGAGCCTTCTCTTATGAAGCTGATGTGAGACAGATAGTGGAACATGAACCTGCAGAGCATGGAGCCTCCTGAAGATGCGTGTGTGCACTTTTAGCACCATTGATGGCCGACGGAGGCAGATTGCCAGGATTTTGATGATCGTATGGAGAAAGATTGGAGGACATCTTTATTTGCTAAGTTAGAAAACTAGTTTTTAGATTTATAAAAGAAAATCAGAGAGAAGATCATTTAGTTATTTATTTTGCTTCCGCTGAACTCGATATTACTTTTGATTCTTGATTTTCCCTCTTTCGTTCGTTCTTGGATATTTATTGGAGTATTTGGACTCCTGTAACCTTTTTATTAATTATTGCACTATTCTTGCTCTTGATTATCTGTATTTGTATTTATTATTGTTGATAGACTAAAACCATGGATCCTGTGACGGTTCGCACCCACGGGTTGTCGGGCGGTTAACCGAGCCCGGCGGGCGGGGTGTGACACATGCGCCTATACTTATACCAAATGGTGATGTGAGAGAGCGGTGACTGATTCCCCAACCATGGTTTATGAGATGACCTTACCGAACTTCCCCGGGCAGACCCAAGATATCTTATGATTGAGGGGGTGTGATTGACGACCCAAAGGAGTATGGTGCCACGGCTTAAAGCATGTCTACCTTAGAGACCAGCATATTTAATATAGAATCATATTTCATTTTGCCTCATATCATATTGCATCGTATGTGAATTGTATCGAATGGACTGTGTATTATGAAATGACTTGCCTTGCTGAGTTCTTCTGAACTCATTCCTTTTTGTGCAATTTGTTAGATTTTCCTTGCAGTACTGATGATCTTGATGGCGCGTCCTACGACTAGAGCTATGATCCCACATACTACCCTGCGGGTGATGGCTACTATGAGAGTCAGGATTGCGGTGCCGAGGAGGATTATAGTTCATTCTAGGGTTAGCCCCACTCTTGTGAGGGAGCGGCCACGTTGGGTTCACTTCATCCATACCTATAAGGAAGTCTTCATTAGGATAGAAGAAACCTATGTGTAGGCCCCATTTCCCTGGATGACTGTAATCATTGGGATCTTCTCTCTCCAGTTTTTATGGATTTATTTATGATACTGTCTGTAACTAAACTTGATTTACTACTGTTTCCGCTATTTGTGAAGGAGTGACTTCTGATCACTCCTTCTCTTTGAGATGTTATCACTTTGAAGTTGATACTTAAATGTTTCCGCACTCTGATTATCTATCTTGTCTTATTCTTTTGATCTATCTATTAGTTCTTTATACATTGATTATATTGTTCATGATTATGTTATCGTGTATGTGGGAGGCATGGCCGCTAGATCTGGATCTTCGGGCTGTGGTTCACATCCGGGTATGCCAGATAGGATACCGGCTGGGTGGATGTGATAAGCCGGCCATCCAAGGCCTGATTATGCTAGTTGATCCGGATCATTCCTTCCAAGGGTGGTCCCGACTTTTCGTAAGTCAGGCTCAAGTAGCCAACCTTCCGAGGCCTGGTCATGCTTTCTGAAGGTGATCCCGGATCATTCCTTCCGTGGGTGGTCCTGACTTTTCGTAAGTCAAGCTCATGTAGCCAGCCTTCCGAGGCCTGGTCATGCTTTCCGAAGTTGATCACGGATCATTCCTTCCGAGGGTGGTCCCGACTTTTCGTAGGTCAGGCTCAGGTAGCCAGGTCATGCTAAGCTAATCACGGATCTTTCCTTCCAAGGATGATCCCGACTTTCCGAAGTCAGGCTCCAGTAGCCATCTCTCTAAGGCAGCCTTAGTAACGGAGTTAATCAATAAAACAACTCAAGGAGCAGATTATATGGAGGATTATTTATCGAAAGTTCAAAGATTTTCTCAGGTTCATTAACTGAGAATATCTGATCAGCTATTAAGGTATTCGTCAACTATTTTCTTTTCAAAAATATCACATCAGAAGCTAATGAAGAATACAAGTTTGATCAGAAGTATATATCTAATCAAGTATGCGATGGTCAGAAGATGATAGCCAATGTTATAAAAGATACTATTCTGTCAAAGCCAAAAGGAGCAAAAGAAACGAAGATAATTTCATTAATATAAAAATAGACAAATTCAAAAGCCTTATATGCTGAAGAGGTAAACAAAAGAAAGGAAAAAGGTAAGTTCATAAACAAAAGGAATGTATTCTTCAAACTTGTGATTTTGCAGACGGATTAACATCTGCAACATTATCAGATGGATCAACATCAGCAACATCATTGGTAGCAGTTTCTTTATCATTTTGAAGAGGTGAGTCATCATCATCATTGTCATCTAAATCGCTGGCAGATTGATTTTGGCCAGGGCTGGAAGACTCACTATTATGATTATCAGAATCATCTTCTGATGAACTATTAGAGTTGGGATATTTCAAATTCCTGAGATCAAAAAAGGTTCTGGATGGGAGAAATTCTGGAGGTAACAATCTGAAATCTATATTAGGGTGAATCTTGAGGATTTCTGAGAAGATTTGATCGAAGCAGTCTCTCACCATGCTTTTGCAAAATTCGAGGAAAGCTGGATTATCTCCAACTTCCTTCATAGAAGAGGTGACTGAACTTAGGACAATTTGATTTTCACTCTGTATTCTTTTCTTCTCTGCTTCAAATTGTCTTCTCTCTACTTCCAAATATTCATGCAGTAAAGCTTTAAATTTTAGAGTTTCATCCAAAAGAGCATGAAGGCTTTCCTTTTCCTTTGAAATCAAGCCTAGGGAAACCTCAAGATTATCTTTCTCTGCTGTCACCTCACAGAGTCTCAATCCCAAACCATCATTTTTATCCTCTAAAGCAGACTTTTCCTAAAAAATTGAACTGAAAGCTTTCACATGATATTCCTGGGCCAACTCTAAGTTGGTGTTCAATTCTTCAATCTTTTTGAACTTTTCCAAAAGTTCATCCTTTTCCTTTTCAACATCTTTTGACCAGGCAAAAGCTCTGGTTAATCTTTCTTTGAAGTTTTCTCTCTCATCAGTGGCAATCCTGGCCCTGTCAAGGGCATTATTTTTTAACATCTCGAGCTGAAGGAGCTCATCTTTATAATTCAAAATGGCATCTCTCAACATGGAAATCTCTTCCTGCAAATCAACACAATGGTCAGAGCAAAGTTCATAATCAGTGTGCAAACTATCAAGATCATTGATCAAATCAATCTCTCTGAACTCAGCAGATGTTAATTTTCTCTCTGAAGAGTCCAAATTTCTTCGAAGTTCTTGTACCTCATTGACCATCTCAAAATTCTTCTTGATCAAATCATCATTTTCCTGGGATAAAGTTTTTTCCCTCTCCAACACTTCAGAAAATGCATTAAAAGTAGCTCCAAAACATCTGTAGATGAATCAATATAAACTAAATAGAATAAATATATAAATCAATAGTAAATCAATCTTAGTGAAAGAATAAGAGTAGGGATCTTTTTCTTACCCCCATCCGTTAGAGTAAAGTTCAAAGTCGGACATTCGAACTGTTTTTCTTTTGTCACGGGGGATCCGGCCTTTAGTTCCCCACTCTCTGGAAACCTCCCAATTGTGGCTGGCTGTATGATTTTCTTTTAAAAGCCACTCAGGATTGAAAGGGTTTCCAGAGTCAGCAACACTCATGGTATCATCAGGTTGGTCAGGGACTGATTGAAGATCAGCAACCTCAAATACATTCTCAGGATCTACATTTACGGCAGCATCATTTGAACCAGTATGCATAACAATATTTTCTTGATCTCCATGACCAATCTGGAGATCAGCTACCATAAGAGCTTTCGGATGGACAACATTATGTTCTGGTGGGGCAACTTCATGAATTTCTTCAGGGAGAGGAATATTCTGATTATTTTCTTCTAAGGGAGGAACATCTTGATCATTTTCTTCAACAAAAGGGGGAGCATTAATGACTGGAACAACAATATCTAACATGGGGATTGATGAGGGTAAGACAGAAGCAGAGGGTTCATTCACATTATCCTTGGCAACAACTTCTAAGGGAGAGGCAGACATATCAACATTCATATCACACAATTGGTCAGCAATTTCCTCAATAATATTACTTGCAGCATGAATTAATATATCTTCAGCAATTCTCTTCAGATGATCAGGAGAATAGTCAAAAAAGTCCTTACCTCGATCTTCATCCTCAACCATCTTTTCTGGGAAGATAGAAGTATCGTGGGATAAATCAGCTGGTATGTGTGGAAGTGACCTTTCTCTATTTTCTTCAACATTAGCTTTGGAGGCAATGGGAATTTCTTCATTGGTGGCGTAGGGAATTTCTTCATGAGGATTATTTTCTTCAGTGGGGACTTCTGTAGGAGCAGAATGGGATTCTTTTCTTTTCTTTTTCTTTGAACCGGATAAACCTTGATCAAAAACTGGACATGTAGACCTAAGTCTACATCTCAGGGTGTTGGAAGTTCTAGAGGTCCTCATCTTGGGACCAGGTGTTTTGCTGACAACAGTCTTCACAATTTGAACGTCAATGTTTTCTCTGGCGAAATATTCTAGCACCTAGTCAACTTTTTCTTGACCAGGGGAAGTTTCCTTCTGAGCAGGCTTTCTCTTTGAAGGGCGGAGGGTAGTGTGTTACCTTTTCTTGGAAGATTTGGTAACTTTGGGGTCAGATTTCTTTTCTTCTAAGACAATTCTTCGAAGATCAACAACACTAGGGATTGGACGAGCAACTGTATCTGTAGATGCAAAAAAAATGAAGAAAGAGATTTAAAGGAAAAGTAATGGTAAAGGAAAGAAGGGTATATTATTGTTATCACCTTTACCTGGAAAGAGACCATGTGTCACATCCACCCAGCCGGTACCCTATCTGGCATACCCAAGTGTGTGATCCACAGTCCACAAGATCTAGTAGTTAGAGAAATCAACCTCCCACATTCACAACAATATAATCAAGAACAAGACTAAATCAATGTTAACAATATTATTCAAATGAATCAAGGTAAAGTAATGAGATATTCATCAGAGTGCGGAAAAGATACCAATAGATATATAAATCAAAAGTAGAGTGAATCGGAATCTCACTCCACGAGTACAGCGGAATGTAGTTCGAAAATCAAATGGGATTACAACCGATTCTAGAGACAAGAAAGAAAGATATAATCTAAACTAGAGTCTTTTCTACTTTATAAAGGATGTCCTCATAGACATAGACTTCATCGATGATGCTCAAACGCTCCCACTCCACAGTAGGGCTAATCCTGGTAACAAGAGAGACCACTCGAGGGATCCTCACAGTAATCTTCGTAGTCGCCAGCACTTTGCGTATGGTACGCTTCTTCATCTTGCGCTTCCTCATATTGCGCTTCATAGCCATCAAAACCTGTTGAATAGTCTAACAAAGGATATTGTACAAAAAGGAGTGAGTTTCAAAGAAACTCAGCAAGGCAAGTTATTCCATAATAGCATAAATAACATAGTATCACAAACAAAGCAATAAGTGATATGATATGAGGCAACAATGTATGTATGAGTCTAACTCTATGTATGTTGGTCTCTATAGGCAGACATGCTTTAAGTCATAGCACCATACTTCTTTGGGAAGGTCATTCACTCTCCCTCAGCCACCTAGGCATCTTGGGCTCTGCCGGTGGTAGTTGGTTAAGGCATCCCTCAGGACATTCCATGGCTGGGGTTTAGGTCACCACTCTCTCACATTACCATTGGTCTAAGTATTGGCGCATGTCAAGGTAAAGCCTAGCCCAATGCAAGTCTTCTACTTGGTCATATCAACTCAGATCCAGATACATCCATTCCTCGCCCCCAGCGATCCTTTCCGATATCCTTCACACTAGAGTCAGCATAGTCCCAGACTACAGACTCATCAACCCTATAGGTCATCCACATATATTAAATGGGAAGCTCTCATGTCTTCTCACGGGTTGGTTACCGGTCATGAACGCCCATGAGCCCAAGTCTATCCATATGCAACTCTACCCATAAATGGCCCCCACAATGTGACTTATGTCCCCTCACGGGTTGGTTACCGGTCTTGAGCGCCCATAAATCCCCATTGCTACCATGGATCGTTCGGTCTCAATACCCTTCCGATTCGGGTCTGATATAACAGAGGTATAACCTAGCCAAACACTGCTAGACAAGTCCTAGGTATGACAACCAATAATCCGGGAAAGCGTCAAAGGGCAACATTGGAAATATCCCATACTACTCCCAATGAGGTCCAAGGACAGAAATGTCAAAAGGACATTCCCCAATCCCAAATCATACCTAAGCAATAACAATCATAATTCAGTCATATCATCCACGACAAATATCACATCATATGAAAGAGTATAATAAGACAAGATTAAATAAATAAGGAAACATACATGAGTAAGTATTCATACATAATCAAGTACATAAAGTTAATAAAGAAATAAGATCCTAATGTACTTGCAGCATTCATATCATAATAGAAACTAACATATCAGTAGAAAATCTAAGTAGTTCCCAAATTATAAACTAAATCTATGCAAATCTATGTTAATATGGAAACAACTTTCCTTACCTTAAATAGATCTAAGAATATTCCGGACGAACAAGAGGATGAATCCAAAGTTAGCAAATAAACCATAAAATAGCATCACACAATCATTAGGAAGTAGTCCTAAAAGAATAAGCATGATTCGAATCAAATCGGATGAAGAAAACAGATTCTGCTGTTGCGGGTTGATTGGCTGGGTAGCATTGGCCAGTCGACCCAGGCAGTCTGCCCAAGGGCAAATCCGAAAATAAACAGGGAATCTTGATCCGAAACCTATGCTACACAAACCGAAATGCGACGAAACTTGGAGGGATTGTCTAACACAGTAGTCTAAGCCTAGAAAGCATAATTTAGACATCAAACCACCATTAAAACATTACTTCCTAATTTAGAACCATAGTTTCTATTTTGGTAAAAATCATAGTTTTCATTGGAAACATGCTATGAATGAAAGAGATGAACTAGAGATGATTAGATCTCATTCTAGTACAAGAACACAGAGATCGAGGTATGAATAATCATAGAGAAGCATCTATAATGCTAGAATGAATCAAAATAGGAAATATTATCATAGTTTAAGAAGAAATCATAAGAATCATGTTAAGAATGAATGAGATGATCATAGTACAAGAGAATGAAAAGAGATTGTAAAGATATGACTACATGGTTGCAGCATCTTCATCATAATCTCAGTTCAGAGATGAGAGTGATCATAGAAAGAATAAATCATTAACATAAAAGATAGATTACTAACCTTTAATTGAAGAACAAGAGAGAGAGTTTGCAAGATTGCAAGGTTAGGTCTTCTTCTTCACTCTTGGAGGCTTGGAGATGGTTTCCCTTCGTTCTCTAGGTGTTATGGAGGCTAGGGATACTAAAATCATGAAGTCATGGGGTATATATAGCAAGATTCTCAAAACATAAGATTATGTTCGAGTTCAGCAACACTGGGTCGACTGGCTGGATAGCATTGAGCACTCGACCCAAGCACTCGACCCAGGCTGACAGCAAAGCCAAAAATAGGGATTTTAGGGTCTTCCACTACTCGGAATCAAACGAAACTTTAAACACATATTCTATAACATACCTAGCATGGAAAAATGGCTTTAAATCATATCCCACCAAACTCTAAGGTCATCAACTAATCTTCTCTTCAGCAAGGTGTAGTCTCTTCTCTATATCCAACACTGACTTCAAGTATGGGGCATCATCTTCAATCTCCATAGGTTCGGAGTCGAACACTATATCATCTACCAATATGGCCCATAGTTGACTTTCACTTCTACTTCGGGTCTTCGGACCTACAATCAAAGAGTATCCGGGTTAAGGTTAGGGCCGGGTTTCACATTCCCCCCTCCTTAAAAGAAATTTCGTCCTCGAAATTGAAAGTATACCTGAACTTCCAAAAAGATAAGGAAACTTCTCCTTCATATCTTCTTCCTTTTCCCAAGATGCTTCTTCACGGGTATGGTTCTTCCACTGAATCCTCACCAAAGGGATAGTTCGATTCCTTAACTGCTTGTCCTTTCTATCCAAGATTTTAACCGGTTCTTCCTTATAAGATAAATCAACACAAAGTCCTTCAGGTTCTTGTTGTAGTATGTGATCTGGGTTCTCAACATTCTTCCGAAGCATTGAAACATGAAATACATTATGAGTCTCAGCGAGTGACGGAGGTAAAGCCAAACGATAAGCAACTAATCCAATTCTTTCAAGAATCTCATAAGGTCCAATATAACGAGGACTAAGCTTTCCTTTCACATTAAACCTCATTACACCCTTCATAGGCGATACCTTTAGAAAAATTTTCTCACCAACTTGAAATTCCAAATCTGACCTTCTTCTATCAGCATAAGATTTTTATCTTGACTGAGCAGTCTTAATCCTTTCTCTTATCATATCTACCATCGCACTGGTAGCTTCAATCATTTCTGGTCCTAACACTTTCCTTTCTCCAGTTTCGGTCCAATACAGAGGTGTTCTACAAGTGTTTCCATATAAAGCTTTAAAAGGAGCCATGCCTATTGTAGACTGATAACTATTGTTATAGGCAAACTCAACCAAAGCTAAATGTTCATCCCAATTACCACTCATGTCAACAACACACGATCTAAGCATATCTTCCAAAATCTGAATTGTCCGCTCAGACTGTCCATCAAACTGAGGGTGGTGAGCAGTACTCAAATTCAACTGGGTTCTCAAAGCTTTCTGCAAACTATTCCAAAATCTTGAAGTAAATCTAGAGTCACGATCAGACACAATACTCACAAGCACTCCATGCAGACGAACAACATTGTCCACATAAAGCCTAGCTAACTTATCCATAGTGTGAGTGATCTTCATAGGAATAAAATGGGCTGATTTGGTCAATCTATCAACAATTACCCACCCAGTGTCATTACCTTTACTTGTTCGGGGCAAACTAGTCACGAAGTCCATAGTAATGTTCTCCCATTTCCAACCAGGCAAGGGTAAGGGCTGCAATAATCCAGACGGAGGTTGTCGAACAGCTTTAACACGTTGACAAGTCTCACACTTAGCTACAAAATCTTCCACATCCGACTTCAATCCAATCCACCAAAAATGTTCTTTCAAATCCTTATACATTTTTGTACCTCCTGGATGTACAGTAAAGATTGACTGGTGTGCTTCCATCAAAATTTCCTTTTTAACTTCTTCAACTACAGGCACACAAAGTCTTCCTCTAAACAATAACGCACCATCCATAGGTTTACTAAAATCAAGGTCCAAATCAGAATTTAAAGAAATCTTCTCTATCTTCTCTTTCAATTCCGGATCCGAATCTTGCAAGGCAACAATTCGATCCCTAAGGGTGGATCTTGCTGTCATGGCTGAAAGCATAACATCTGAACTTTTCGAAAAAACTTCCAATTCAAAATCTGAAATTGACTTCAACAACGACTTGCTCATAGCATTCAAATCTAAATCCTTCTTGTTACTTTTCCTACTAAGAGCGTCCGCAATGACATTTGGTTTACCAAGATGATACTGGATATCACAATCATAGTCAGAGACTAATTCCAACCATCTTCTTTGTCTCATATTTAACTCTTTTTGGGTAAAGAAATACTTTAAGCTCTTATGATCTGTGAAAATCGCAATCTTCTCACCATACAAGTAATGTCTCCAAATCTTTAGGGCAAAAACAACGGCTGCAAGTTCCAAATCATGAGTGGGATAATTCCGCTCATAAACCTTCAATTGTCTTGAAGCATAAGCTATCACCTTCCCATGTTGCATTAAAACACAACCCAAACCAATCTTAGACGCATCAGTATAGACTGTCAGACCACCGGAATTATCGGATATAGTCAAAACCGGGGCACTTGTCAATCTGTCCTTGAATTCTTGAAAATTCTTCTCACATGCGTCAGACCAAACAAACTTCTCTTCTTTCCTAGTTAGCTTAGTCATAGGAGCAGCCAACTTAGAAAAGTTCTCAATAAATCTCCTATAATAACCAGCCAAACCTAAGAAACTTCTTATTTCAAACACCGTCTTCGGTCTTTCCCACTCTTCAACTGTCTTAACCTTGTCGGGATCGACACGAATACCTTCGGCTGAAACAACATCACCAAGAAATACCACTCTTGGAAGCCAGAAATCACACTTACTAAACTTGGCATACAATTTCTTATCTCTTAGTCTTTGCAAAGTAATACCAAGATGCTTCCGATGCTTCCGATGCTCTTCTTCGCTCTTTGAGTAAATCAAAATGTCATCGATAAAGACAATAACGAACTTATCTAACACATCATGAAATACTCGATTCATCAAGTCCATAAACACTCAGGAGCATTAGTCAAACCGAAAGGCATAACTCTAAACTCAAAATGACCATATCTTGTCCTAAAAGCTATCTTACAAATGTCACTAGCTTTTACCTTCAACTGATGATATCCGGATCTCAAATCAATCTTTGAGAACACTGCTGCACCTCTTAACTAGTCAAAAAGATCATCAATCCGAGGCAGCGAATACCTATTCTTAATGGTCAATTTGTTCAACTCACGGTAATCAATGCACATACACATACTACCATCCTTCTTCTTAACAAACAAAACCGAGGCTCCCCAAGGCGATACACTACGCTGTATATAACCTTTATCTGTGAGCTCATTCAGCTGGTCTTGTAGTTCTTTCAACTCGGTAGGCGCCATTCTATATGGAGCTTTAGATACCGGAGCGGCTCCTGGAATTAATTCAATCCAAAATTCCAATTCTCTATCCGGAGGTAATCCTGATAAATCATCCGGAAAGACATCCTTGAAATCACAAACAACTTCAACTTCTTCAAGCTTCTTTTTCACTTCCTTGACTTCACTTTCAGCTGCAGCACTTTCCACTAATGCACAGACTTGCATCAAAGCAGACAAAGTCTTCTTACTAACTCTTCCTTTATCACCTTGAAATTCAAAGGCTGAATTTCTACTAATCTGAAATTGAATTTTCCTCGAAGAACAAACAATTACAGCCTTATGGGCTGTCAACCAATTAATTCCAAGAATCACATCAAAATCTTTCATGTCAAGAATCACTAAATCGGCTTTCAACTTCTTCTTACAAATCATAACGGGACAATCTTCTATCATCTTATCTAGTTTCACAACTGATCTAGTAGGAGTACTAATCATTAAACAACTAGACAAATTCTTAGGTATCAAGTCAGTCTTCCTAATGAATGCAGACGAAATGAACGAATGAGATGCACCCGTATCAAACAATACAAATGCAGGAATAGAAGCGATTAACAAAGTACCTGTCACAACTTCATGACTTGCATCTTTTTCAGAACTAGATATACTAAACACTTTTCCAGGCACAGGGGCAGATACACTCTTTGCTACAGGAACATAGGGTTGATTAGGCTTCTTGGGACAAGTACGAGCAAAATGACCGGGCTGCTTACAAATAAAACAAACCGGCTGTCCAACTGAAGGTACTACTACTGGAGGCTTCGGACCCATAGGTCGAGGATTCACATTCACTGACTTAGCACTTGGAACATTCGCAATTGATCTGTTCCCAATGAATTGACGCTGCTGTCCAACTGGTGAAAAACTAGCATTTTGGCTCACACTTCTAGGCTGAAAACTAGGAGTAGGATACGGAGTAGGCCTAACAAATCTTCTTTCCGAACGGTCAACCAAACCATTATTCCTTGGCTACCACGTCCTTTGCACACGTGCACTTTCTTTTTCAGTTTCTTCAATCTTCTTCGAAACTTGAACTACCTGAGCGTAGCTCTCAATCGGAATCACAGTCAAATAAGCCTTGATTGCAGGACGCAATCCCTTGAAAAACTTCTTTGCCTTGGCACGATCAGGTCTCACAGATTCAGGGGCAAAGTAAAATAATTCCTCAAACTTTTGTTGATATTCCAAAACAGACAAAAGTCCTTGAGTAAGGGCCATGAACTCAACTTCCTTTGCATTAGTCACTTCTTTAGGGAAATAGTTCTTACAAAATGCATCCTTGAAAATTTCCCAGGTTATTCCACCAACATGCAAGGTTTCCAGGATAGGACGAGTGGAGGTCCACCAAGCATCTGCTTCTTGCTGAAGCTTCTGTTCGGCAAACAAGATCTTCTGTGCTTCAGAACACTGCAAGTGACGAAATGCCTTCTCTAATTCCCTCAACCACTTGTTAGGAAACAAAGTGTCCTTAGTAACACCAGTGAAAGAAGGCACTTGCATCTTCAGAAAACTTTCCATCAGACGAGTATGAGGAGTTCCAGCTAACCTTTCTGCATTAGGAACTGCGGTATGAGGAGTCCCATTCACACCAGTACGAGTCTCAGTATGAAGAGTCATGAAACCCGTCATCATTTGGTTGAACTGATTCGACTGCTGCTGCATGATGTTGCCCATGATGTTGGCAATATCACGAAAACTGTTCACTTCCGGAGCATTAGGTATACCGGTCGTATTGTCACCATCCACATCAGTGTGCTGGCCGGTACCACCATTAGGAGTATCTCCATGAAGTACTTCTTCCTCATTTCCAGTACTATTAGAACCAATATTGCGATTCCATAGTACAACCATTCTGCAAAATCAAAGTAAGTCAAAAACATAGAAAATTTCCAACATACCATCAATAACCACTTAACCTTAGTCTTAGCATATCCAAATAAGACTAAATATCATCATTTTAATCATCAAAAAGTCACCCAAGAATTATATATCAAAATCCCAAAATTTCCAAAATTCCAAAATTTTGCACCTTGGGTCGAGTGGCTAGGTCGAGTCTTCAATTCGACCCAAGCAGTCGACCCACGCAACAGTGCGCGAAAAACACCTTAAAAATCACATTTTTCATTTCATTTTCACTTCAAATCACCAAGCTTCGTGGGAGAGCTCTAGGGCAAGGTTCTCTAAAGTCTTCAAGAGTCATTCTAGGCCATCTAACTTCAAGAACAAGTCTTCAACATTCTTGCAACACCATCTAAGGTAAAATCTCTCATTTCCTTGCTTTACAACTTCTAAACTGAGATGCATTTTTTCAAATATCATGATTTACTTGCTAGGATTGCTAGGAAACATGTCTAGGAATGTATAGGAATGTGTTCTAGGTGATCTTAATACAATGCCATGTCTTTACAACGCTTGCTATCGATCTCATGGTTTCTTGCTTACGATTTCTCAACCGAAAACCTTCTTTTGAAAATCTTCTTTCATTTTCAAACCACAAAGAGTTTCGCCTTCAAATCAATTCCTACATTCTTGCAATGATATGAAGAACATTCGTATCTAAATCGATTAAGCCAATTCCAAACTTCAAAAATCGCATTTTGACCTAATTTGAGAATTTTCCTCCTTTCTATGCTTGCTGAATTTTGTCCTTTAGATCATCAAATTGATAAGTTTTTCTCCAATAAAACATGATAACCTACTATTCTAAGTATCATGCACATGCTAGTATGCTCAAACTGAAATTTCGCCAAAATCGAAAATTTCCAAAAAATTACGAAAATACCCTTCATGCTGAAATTTTGAAATTCTACTAATGTCAATTCTCTTCTTGTCTTCTTTACAGCTATATTGACATCATGCCTCCTCGCGGACGACAGGATGGGAGGAGAGGCAGAGCAAGAGGTCAGGTTCCACTTTTGGAGCCGAGAGACGAAGTCATTCGCAGAGATCTGTTCAGTACACCCCAAGAGGAGTACTTATATGAGGCCTTCTTTGAGCGGTGCCGCATTGAGTATGGCAGATTACTCAGGCTATGACAACTTACCACATTTCGGATCTGTCAGAGATTGGATACGATGGAGTGGACGCATCTTTTTACTGAGGATCTTCCAGTTTATCCGGATTTAGTGAAGTTGTTCTATAGCAACCTTACATCAGTCGAGGAGGGTCGGAGACGAGGTCCATTCGAGTTGATCTTAGAGAGTCGAGTTCGAGAGACACGGATTCGATTTTCTACTAGCACATTGGCCGAGATCTTCAGAGTACCACAATATCCTCATGAGTGTGTATGGATACCAGCAGGGGCAAAATAGATGCTTTCTTACTACCACATGAGCTTCATGAGATTTGCACCACACTCTGGAGAGATGACAGATGCTATATGCCACGAACTAGTGCACAGATGACTGATTCGGCTAGAATCATCGGTCGCATTGTAGGCCGCAACATCATCCCAAAGGCAGGGCTTCACGAGAGAGTATTAGTGATGGACGCTCTACTGATTTACCGCATATATCAGGGTTTCGAGATTGATCTTTCCTTCATCATCCAGAACGTCATGCTAGAGGTCGTGACGTCACCGGGCGTAAGATACCTTTGCTTTGGTCGTCTACTCACACTTGTCTTCCGGCATTTCGGTGTGAGGCTGGAGGATACACCGATGCAGAGACGATTGCTTGGTTATGCCATCGGAACCAGGACTATTCAACAGATGCAAATTACTCAGACCGAGAGGTCAGATGATGATGATGATCTTGAGACTGATGAGGATGATGATGAGTCAGATGATGGTGATTAGGATGCAGGTCCAGATACAGATGACCAGGCAGGAGATGACATTGAGATGCGTGAGGCAGATCAAGGTCATCAGAATATTCCCACATCATCACACTTTGAGACCGGAGGCCCTTCGCTAGCAGTTCCAGAGACTGCGGAGTTGTGTGCACGGATGCGCTCTATGACTTCCATGTTAGGGAGGATAGAGGCGAGACGAGGAGAGGATGGAGTCACGGTTGACTCGGGTTGTAGAGGATGTTAGAGCACCGAGAGAGCAGAGACAGTAGTCTTAGATAGATTGTACTAGGATTTCCTTTTATGTTCTCAATTGTAACTTGTTGTAGAACTTTCCTACAATTAATGAAGTTCACTTTTGTTTCACCATCTTATTGTACATTATGCATTTCCTTTGTTGTATTAAGTGATGTTTGTTAAATCAGAATTATTGTGTATTATTCAGAGTATATTATTCTTAACTTTTAAGTTTCTAATTCAAGTGTTCTATTATTCACTTCTAAGAATACTTGAGTCACTTTTGGATTTATGACTCAGGAATGTTCTATCATTGTTTATGTGGTTAGGATTTCACTTGGAACTGTGGGCTATGATACCATTCTGTCACATCCACCCAGCCGGTACCCTATCTGGCATACCCGAGTGTGTGAGTGTGTGATCCACAGTCCACAAGATCCAGTAGTTAGAGAAATCAACCTCCCACATTCACAACAATATAATCAAGAACAAGACTAAATCAATGTTAACAATATTATTCAAATGAATCAAGGTAAAGTAATGAGATATTCATCAGAGTGCGGAAAAGATACCAATAGATATATAAATCAAAAGTAGAGTGAGGCGGAATCTCACTCCACAAGTACAGCGGAATGTAGTTCGAAAATCAAATGGGATTACAACCGATTCTAAAGACAAGAAAGAAAGATATAATCTAAACTAGAGTCTTTTCTACTTTATAAAGGATGTCCCCATAGACATAGACTTCATCGATGATGCTCAAACGCTCCCACTCCACAGTAGGGCTAATCCTGGAAATAAGAGAGACCACTCGAGGGATCCTCACAATAATCTTCGTAGTCGCCAGCACTTTGCGTATGGTACGCTTCTTCATCTTGCGCTTCCTCATATTGCGCTTCATAGCCATCAAAACCTGTAGAATAGTCTAACAAAGGATATTGTACAAAAAGGAGTGAGTTTCAAAGAAACTCAGCAAGGCAAGTTATTCCATAATAGCATAAATAACATAGTATCACAAACAAAGCAATAAGTGATATGATATGAGGCAACAATGTATCTATGAGTCTAACTCTATGTATGCTGGTCTCTATAGGCAGACATGCTTTAAGTCATAGCACCATACTTCTTTGGGAAGGTCATTCACTCTCCCTCAGCCATCTAGGCATCTTGGGCTCTGCCGGTGGTAGTTGGTTAAGGCATCCCTCAGGACATTCCATGGCTGGGGTTTAGGTCACCACTCTCTCACATTACCATTGGTCTAAGTATTGGCGCATGTCAAGGTAAAGCCTAGCCCAATGCAAGTCTTCTACTTGGTCATATCAACTCAGATCCAGATACGTCCATTCCTCACCCCAGCAATCCTTTCCGGTATCCTTCACACTAGAGTCATCATAGTCCCAGACTACGGACTCATCAACCCTATAGGTCATCCACATAGAGTAAACGGGAAGCTCTCATGTCTTCTCACGGGTTGGTTACCGGTCTTGAACGCCCATGAGCCCAAGTCTATCCATATGCAACTCTACCCATAAATGGCCCCCACAATGTGATTTATGTCCCCTCACGGGTTGGTTACCGGTCTTGAGCGCCCATAAATCCCCATTGCTACCACGGGTCATTCGGTCTCAATACCCTTCCGATTCTGGTCTGATATAACAGAGGTATAACCTAGCCAAACACTGCTAGACAAGTCCTAGGTATGACAACCAATAATCCGGGAAAGCGTCAAAGGGCAACATTGGAAATATCCCATACTACTCCCAATGAGGTCCAAGGACAGAAATGTCAAAAGGACATTCCCCAATCCCAAATCATACCTAAGCAATCACAATCATAATTCAGTCATATCATCCACGACAAATATCACATCATATGAAAGAGTATAATAAGACAAGATTAAATAAATAAGGAAACATACATGAGTAAGTATTCATACATAATCAAGTACATAAAGTAAATAAAGAAATAAGATCCTAATGTACTTGTAGCATTCATGTCATAATAGAAACTAACATATCAGTAGTAAATCTAAGTAGTTCCCAAATTAGAAACTAAATCTATGCAAATCTATGTTAATATGGTAACAATTTTCCTTACCTTAAATAGATCCGAGAATATTCCGAGAATATTCCGGACGAACAAGAGGATGAATCCAAAGTTAGCAAATAAACCCTAAAATAGCATCACACAATCATTAGGAAGTAGTCCTAAAAGAATAAGCATGATTCGAATCAAATCGGATGAAGAAAACAGATTCTGCTGTTGCGGGTTGATTGGCTGGGTAGCATTGGCCAGTCGACCAAGGCAGTCTGCCCAAGGGCAAATCCGAAAATAAACAGGGAATCTTGATCCGAAACCTATGCTACACAAACCGGAATGCGACGAAACTTGGAGGGATTGTCTAACACAGTAGTCTAAGCCTAGAAAGCATAATTTAGACATCAAACCACCATTAAAACATTACTTCCTAATTTAGAACCATAGTTTCTATTTTGGTAAAAATCATAGTTTTCATTGGAAACATGCTATGAATGAAAGAGATGAACTAGAGATGATTAGATCTCATTCTAGTACAAGAACACAGATAGATCGGAGGTATGAATAATCATAGAGAAGCATCTATAATGCTAGAATGAATCAGAATAGGAAATATTATCATAGTTTAAGAAGAAATCATAAGAATCATGTTAAGAATGAATGAGATGATCATAGTACAAGAGAATGAAAAGAGATTGTAAAGATATGACTACATGGTTGCAACATCTTCATCATAATCTCAGTTCAGAGATGAGAGTTATCATAGAAAGAATAAATCATTAACATAAAAGATAGATTACTAACCTTTAATTGAAGAACAAGAGAGAGAGTTTGCAAGATTGCAAGGCTAGGTCTTCTTCTTCACTCTTGGAGGCTTGGAGATGGTTTCCCTTCGTTCTCTAGGTGTTATGGAGGCTAGGGATACTAAAATCACAAAGTTATGGGGTATATATAGCAAGATTCTCAAAACAGAAGATTCTGTTCGAGTTCAGCAACACTGGGTCGATTGGTTGGGTAGCATTGAGCACTCGACCCAGGCTGACAGCAAAGCCAAAACTAGGGATTTGAGGGTCTTCCACTACTCGGAATCAAACAAAACTTTAAACACATATTCTATAACATACCTAGCATGAAAAATATGGCTTTAAATCATATCCCACCATACTCTAAGGTCATCAACTAATCTTCTCTTCGTCAAGCTGCAGTCTCTTCTCTATATCCAACACTGACTTCAAGTATGGGGCATCATCTTCAATCTCCATAGGTTCGGAGTCGAACACTATATCATCTACCAATATGGCCCATAGTTGACTTTCACTTCTACTTCGGGTCTTCGGACCTACAATCAAAGAGTATCCGGGTTAAGGTTAGGGCCGGGTTTCACACCATGACTGATAAGGCCTGCATCCGTTTTTAACTTGGCCGCATCGATTTGAGTTCCGGTAGAAATAAAACTCCAAGTTTCTCGGTCGTACTCATTGAGTTCTGGACGCACTTTCAAAGGGGATAGGGAGTTCAGGGAATGTAAATACCATCGGGAACGAAAGTTGGATTCGAAATGGCACAGAAAAACACTTCTCTCGCCATTGCTTGTTATCATGGGGAATGGAGGAATTGATGAAAATTTGGGAATCTTTACCCAGTTCATTTGAAATGCAGGTTTTCTGGCAAAATGAAGGTATCCGCGTTCGCGGGATACTAGGGTGTAGTAATTTCTGAAAAGTTCAACAGAAGGAACACGATTCATTTTGAGGATAAAAGCAAAAAAACAGTAAACAAATCTCCAACTATTGGGAGTGAGTTGAGAGGGACAGACATGATAGTAGTCCGAAAAAGATTGAACTATGGGAATCAAAGGGATTCTAAAACCTGAAGCGAGGTGATCAAGGTAAATGGTGAGGACTCTTGGATCAACTGAATAGGGACGGTTAGAAGGTTCAGGGACCCATATCTTGGCATCAGAAGGGAAACGGTAATTTTCCAAATAGGAGTCCAGGTGAGATTTCTTTATTTTGGTGGGATACCACTCAGGGCCTGCGTATTTTGGGTCCATCTTCTCTCTGGACATGTCTACAGGAGTATAAACGACGATGGCTTCATCGTGAGCGTACAGAGTGGGTTTCCAATCTGAAGAAGAAGAAGCACCAGACATATCTTTTGGTTGTTCGGAACTGAGAGGAATAGCGGGTTGTATGGAGGTACCGGGAATAGAAGGGTTAGATGTAGTATCCATAAGAGAAGACAGAGAAGAAGAAGGAGACTCAAAAGACAAAATCTGGAGAGAAGTGAATGGAAAACGGCGGATAGGTATGTTTGATATTCTTGAAGGAGGAGAACAAAGTACGGAGGGAAGCAGGTGACAGTTGACGATATATATATAAAGAGTGAAAAGAGGCGAAGGAAAATTTCTTGAAAAATGGGGGGAAATATACAATGGTCCAAAATCAATGGTCATTACTTTTCATAACCGACGTGTGGGATCAATCGGTGAATATAGGAAATTGCAGTCGAAAAGCATGAGGATGATGTATGAAAAGTAAGGGGAGACATGATGATCGTACGTGGGAAAGAGACGAAATTTATGATCAAGTGGTGGTAACGTTAAGGAAGATGAAAAGTGATCTTTAAAAATCGACAAAAAGTCTGACAAGGAAGTGATTCCAGCCGGTTTCAGGATGATTTGGGGGCTGGGTACAACAATATAATAATCACGCAAGGCAGTTCCACTATTATATTCAACTATTACAGAGGATATAATTTTATAAGGGACAAAGCCATAAATCAACTTTCAAGTTAATGATGATATGGTGACTTGGCATCAAAGTTCTGAAGAAATCAAGGAGTACCTAGGGAAAAGGCGTAATGGCTGAACAGGGTATACTGGATGATTTTGACAGGCAGAATTAAACCTACTGATCAGAGTCTCATATAAGTTCAACCTGATCAGTAGGCTTGGGGGCTTATGTTGTGACTGAAGTATCCATTTCCGGTTTATACCGGTCTAACCAATCTTAGTCGGGTTCAATTAAGAGAATAAAGAAGGGATGATCTACGACGTCAAGAGGAGCGATGATCCGACGGTCATGATTGAAAAAGTGTTATAAGTGGGAAAGTTTGTATAAAAGGAAAAGGAGGATTCGTAAGGAGGTAAGTCTCTGAAATCAACCAAACTCTAAATTCATTCTAATTGAACTCCATTAGAACACTTTGGAAGCTCCATGAGCTCTGAAGCATCGTCTTCACAATACTGATTAGATCGTCGGAGACAAGACGCCGATCAAGACAATCGGCTCCGTTTCGTACTAGTATTCTATCTCTTTCAGGAGTGAGAGGTTGATTGATCGAAGAGCAAGCCAGATCGAGCCAGATCTGAGGAGTTCGGTGCGAAAGTAACCGTTTAAGGTGATCGGCAGAATTAGCACCAACATGATCTACTTTCCGCTACTACTGAGGGAGTGATTTCCGCTCACTCTCTCATTTTTTGATTATATACATGGGTATCGTTTATTTCCATGCTCAGATTTTGTTGTTTCTTATCCTTATCATGATTTCATTGATTATATGCTTGACCTTGATTATATTATTGTTCAATGATTGTGTTATCGCATATGTGGGAAGCATGGTTGCTCAATACTTGATCTTCAGGACTGTGGATCACATACCTGAGTATGCCAGGTAGGGTACCGGTTGGGTGGATGTGACAGAGTTGTATCAGAGCCCATGTTCAAGTGAAACTCCAACCATAGAAACGATAATGAAACATTCCCGAGTCATAGATCCAGAAGTGACTCTTGTATTCCTAGAGTGAATAATAGATAACTTGGACTAGAAACTTAATTAATGAAGCATAAGTTGTTTGTTGAATAATACACCATAATTATGATTTAACAAAAATCACTTAATGCCATCAAAAGAAAGTGAATAATACACCATAATGGAGTGAGAAAAAAAAAGGAATTTCATTAAGTTAAGAATGTTTTACAATGAGTTACATATGGAAAGCATAACTGAAATTCTAGTACAATCTGTCTATCTAGGAGACCACCTCTGATCTCTAAGTGCCCTAACATCATCGGAAATCTGAGTGAGCTAAGACTGCATCTACTCCTATCTCGACTTTATCTGTGTCTGTCTCAACTCCATCCTCTCATACATCATCTCTTGCCTGACCTCCATCCTCTCCAGTATGGAAGTTATGGAAAGCATTTGAGCATATAAGTCTGGTGTCTCAGGAGCAGCATGTGATGGGCCTCCAACCTCAAAGTGTGATGCGGGAATACCATGATCATCCGGATCAGCCTCGCGCATATCCGCATCCTCTCTGTCACATCCTCCCAGCCGGTACCCTAACTGGCATACCCGAGAGTGTGATCCACAGCCCCAAAGATCAAGTATCGAGGAAATCATCCTCCCACATATTCAATAACATAATCATAAACAGGAAATAATCAAGGTTTAATATTATAAACAAGGTTCAAAACAAGAAATGAATAAATAATATAGTCAGAGTGCGGAAGATGATACCAAATATCTGTAGATATCAAAAGAAGTAAAGTGAGGCGGAAACTCACTCCACAAATACAGCGAAACGTAGTATAAGTCTAAAAGGAATAATAAATGAAATCAAAGGAAGAAGAAAGATAAACAAAACTAAGAGTCTTCTATCCTATAGATGACATCTTCAAAATAGTGGACTTCATCAATCCAACTAAGATGTTCCAACTCCACGTTGCCTTTAATCGTAGTACATAACTTGATCAACTGAGGGATCATCAAAGTAATCTTGATTGTCGCCAACACCTTGCGTGTAGTATGCTTCATCGGCTTGTGCTTCAGTATATTGTCCGTCATAGTAATCAGTACCTGTAGAATAGTATAACAAAACAATATACAAAAAGGAATGAGTTTCAAAGAAACCCAGTAAGGTAGTTAATCCATAACAACATAAATAACATGTGGCAGAACATAGCAAGATGCAATGCAGTATGAAACAAGTAATGTATGTATGCATCTAAACTCTATGTATGCTGGTCTCTATTGGCAGACATGCTTTAAGTCATAGCACCATACTTCTTTGGGTAGGTCACGCGTATGGCTCCTGTTGGTAGTGGGTCCGGCATCCCTCTTGGACATTCCATGGCTGGGGGTTAAGTCATCTCTCTCTCACATCACCATTTGGTCTAAGTATTGGCGCATGTCAGGGTAAAAGCCTAGCCCAATGCAAGTCATCTACTCAGTTACATCAACTCAGGTCCAGATACTTCCATTCCTCCCCTCTCAGGATCCTTTCTAGTATCCTTTCCACTAGAGTCCTAATAGTCCCGGACTACGAACTCATCAACCCTATTGGTTATCCACATATGGTGAACGGGAAGCTCTCATGTCCCCTCACGGATATAACTCACCGGTCTCGAGCGCCCATGAGCCCAAATCTAGCCATATGCAACCCTCCAATACATGGCCCGCACAATGTGATTCCCGTCCTCTCACGGGTTGGTTACCGGTCTTGAGTGCCCGTGAATCCCCATTGCTGCCACGGGTCGTTCGGTCTCAATATCCTTCCGATTTGGGTTTGATATAACGGAGACATCCTAGCCAAACACTGCTAGACAGTCCTAGGTATGACAATCAATAATTCGGGAAAGCGTCGATGGGCAACCATGGAAACATCCCATACTATTTCCGATAATGCCCAAGGACAGAAGTGTCAAAAGGACACCTCTCAATCCTAAATCATACCTAATCAGACACAATCTCAGATCAAACATGACATACACAATCAATAGTTCATCATATACAAGAGAGTATACAGTCATGATCTAATCGTTAAACAATATAGTAATAAGCAATTCACATAAGCTTACATAATAAAAAGAAAACATAAGCAAGTGCTATTGTTCTCACAGTAGTAAATCAGAAATATAAAGAATAAGAACAGTAGGTAAACTTATAGTTTCATAAGGTAGAAACCAGAGAGTATGCGATTTATGTAATTAAAGAATAATTGTCCTTACCTTCTAACTCGTAAAGGAACTTAGGGAATCAAGTAAGACCTTGACTAAACCTGAGAAGAAAGTCTTAAACAAGTGTATACAACATGTTAGGAAAGATACATAGAAGGAAAGATATCAAATCAATCAAAATAGACCAAGAATGAGGTTGTTGTACTCATTGGTCGATTGATTGGTCTACTGGCCCCATCGACCAATGAGTCGACCAATAGAGACAGTGGCCTTCAAGAATCTGAATTTTTAGAAAAAGAAACCGAATTTGGTGGGTCAAAAGGGTACCAAATAAGGGGGAAACTACGATGACAGCATCCTAGTATATAGAGGACATCAAACCACCAACCAAATCAAGTTTCCAAATCACAACTCAGGAACCAAAAAGTTAACCTAATTAGGTTAAATCATGGATCATGAAGAAAACACAATATGATCAAGGATAAAGAATTAGAGGATGATAGGTTACAATTCTTGTAAGGAAAAACACATTAATTGACTATTAACTGGGTCAATAACATATATCCAAGAAGTTAGGGTTTCACCCTTTTTGGCTCCCATGAAAAGGTTAAGATCACAGGATAAAAGGGAATTAATGATTTGCCAATAACAACAAGAAAAACTATAGAAAGATCAAATTTAGATTAGCATAAATATTACCCATGAGGTTTTCCTCACATGGGAGGTTACCAAAAAGTTTCCAGAAAGATCATACAAGGGTTAGGGTTAATTCGGCTAGGGTTGAGATCATGACGATGATCATAAATCTCAAGGAATCGAATGAGATCATGGAATAGATGGTTGCAAGAATGCAGCATCATCTTCCTGATCTCAACCAAGAACAGATCAAAGAAAAGAAAATCAGAGATGGAAGAAAAATAGAATCATAAACATACCTTTGTTGCAGGAGGAAGGAGATCACTTGAGTTCTTGCGAGATATCAACCAAAGGATGCAAGGGAATTGATTAGAATGGAGTTCTAACTCGTTCTAGAGGCTTAGGAGGCAGATGAGGCGGAGTATTCCCGAGATTAGACTTAATAGAGTAGCCACGACCTAGTTTTCAAAAACAGAATCAATTGGTAGATTGATTGGTCGACTGGTCCAGTCGACCAATGAGTCGACCAATCAGAACAACAACTTCAAAACAGGGAATTGAAGGCTCAGATCAAGTCCAAACATCAAGGGTTTTTGCACACACCTAAAGTGACATACCTAGTAGGTAGAAATGCCTTCGAACCAATACAGAGAGCACTCCAAGTCCATCAACTAATCCGATCTTCAACAGGGTGCAATTTCCATAAATGGAACACTGACATCAACACTCAAGGATTTCAATCCAGCCATCAAGTCTTCTACAGAAATGGCCCAAAGCTGACTTCTTGCCTTACTTTGGGTTGCTGGACCTACAAACAACAGGGTTTCCGGGTCAAGGTTAGGGCTGGGTTTCACACTCTCCATCCTGATCATCTGAATCTGGGTCAGCCTGTCCCTCATCCGCTTGTGCCACATCATCCTTATACTCTGACTCGGACTCATCCTCTGGACCTGGTGATCTCACAGCATCGTCTAGCTGCATCAGTCCAATGGTCCTCGTACCTATGGGATACCCCATGTCCCTGGTCGTCACCTCCTCATCCTCTAGCCTCACCCTGAAATGTCTGAAGATGAGTGTCAATAATCATCCAAACAAAGACTCCTCATACTCGGGCGCTCAACTATATCGATCATGACATTCTGAATGATAAATTCTAGATCTATCTCAAATCCCATGTATATCGGATAAATGACTAAGGCATCCATCACCGACACCTTATGGTGATGTCCTGCCTTAGGCATGATGTTCGTGCCCTCAATCCTGCCAATCACTCTAGCTGAGGGAGTCATCTCTCCGCTGTTCCGTGGAAGGTGGCATTGATAGTCATCCCATAGTGTGGCACAAATCTCATGTAACTTGTAGGGAAGGACATGCCTATCCACCCTAGCGCTGGGTGGTATCCATACACAAGCATGTCGGTAGAAAGGTACCCCGAAGATCTCCATGAGTGTACGGGTAGTAAAGCAAATTCGTGTCCCTCGGACCTAACTAGCTACCACTAGCTGAAGTAAATCCACTCCCAAACCCTCCTCAAACGAAGTCAGATTGCTATAGAACAACTGAACCAACTCTGGATACACTTGTAAATCCGTTGTAAACAAGTGTGTCCATCTCATCGTGTCAAATATCCGTCTGATCCTAAATGTACTCAACTCTCGTAGCTGCAGTACTCAACCATGCTCGATGCGGCAATGTCCAAACTATGTCTCATAAAGAAACTCTACCTGTGGTGTAGTGAATAGGTGTTTGTCTATGACCTCCTCTCGTGGCTGTGCTGGAGCTTGTCCTCTACCTCTCCTAGCTCCTACCAACCAACCTCATCCCTATCTCTGCATAATGTCTATACCTGTAGAAAAAGATCAACAAGTCAAATGTCAGAGAATTACCTAAAGTTTAGCAAGGAAGGGCATTTTCATAATTTTTTGGAAATTTTTTATTTTGGGGAAAATTCAAATTAAACATACTAGCACGTGCATAATACTTGGAATTGCTTGCTTATGAAGTTTATTTGAAGGAAATCAATTGAAATCACTGCCTAATGTGAAAAATTCAGCAACTTCAAAAAAGGGATATTTGCTTTTAGGTCAAAATTGGGAATTTTGAGAAACATCGAAATTGGTTGAAACGAATTACATGAGTACATCTAGCATATCATTTCTAGCATGTGAAAACTAATTTGGTGTTAAAATTTCTAGCGGTTTGAGAGTAATCCAAATTTTGCTAAATTTGGGGATTTCGGTTGCGTTAGCGAAAGCAAGTTGGTGTTTTTGTGTTTGCTTGATGCTTAAGGTTTGTTTTTGCATGGAAACTATGGGATTATGTTTCTAACCTAGAACAACAAGTTAAACATGGTATTTCAAAAAATCTAAGTGAAGAAACCAACTTGAGAAGATGATGAATAGTGATTACCTTGCTTTGATCTTCTAAGTGTGTTGTGTTGTTGTTGTTGAAGCTTGTAATCACTTGGAATCTCTTTGGAAACTTTGGCAAGATGGTTCTCTAGAGCCCTTTCTTAAGAAAATTGAGTTAGAAGTGAAGTTTGAAGTGGAAATGAAGTTTAAAGCCCAAAGTTCGTATGCTAGACTAGCTTGGTCGACTGACTCAGTTGACCAAGCCCAGTCTGAGTCAGTCGACCAAAGGAGGACAGAATGCTATATTTTGGATTTTCGGTTCGATTTTTGAATTTTTACCAATGTTTGATTGTTTGCTTATCTTGTTGACGATTCTAAGTATGATTTAAGCATTCTAATCATTTGGTCATGTTGTTGTTGATGGATCTTCGATTTCGTGTTGTTATCTTTGGTTTTGCAGAATGGTTGTCCTTAGAAACCGTCTTGTTGGTTCCGGCAGCACCGGAACTGGACAAGCGGCCTCTGGCAGTTCTGACCAGCAAACGCAAGAGAATAGTCATACCACAAATGACATTCCAGGTGCTCCTGATATTGGAAGTTTTCAAGACATTGCTAGCATCATGAGTAACATGATGCAGCAGCAAGCCAACTAGTTTAACCAAATGATGACTGGCTTCATGGCACTCCATGGCAAGACTCATGCTAGCGGGCATGGGAACCCAAATGTAGCAGCCCCGTATGCGGAGAGGTTCATTGGGACCCTACATACCCGGTTGATGGAAAGCTTTCTGAAATTGCAAGTGCCTTCATTCACAGGTATAACTAAGGATACTCTTTTTCCCAACAAATGGCTGCGAGAATTAGAGAAAGCCTTCAGGAACTTGCAATGTTTGGATGCCCAAAAGGTTCTCTTTACCACGCAAAACTTCAGCATGAAGCCGATGCATGGTGGACTTCTACTCGACTCATCCTTGAAGACCTTCATGCCGGTGTTGTTTCTTTGGAAGTGTTAAAAGAGTCTTTCTATAAGAACTACTTTCCTAAAGCTATTAAGGATGCCAAGGAATTGGAATTCATGGCCCTGGTACAAGGTTCGTTATCTATGCTGGACTACCAGCAGAAATTCAAGGAGCTTTTCTTTTTCGCCCCTGATTCCATCAAGCCTAATAAAGCTAAGGCGAAAAAGTTCTTCAAAGGTCTGCGGTCGTCGATCAAGGGATATCTCACTGTTCTCCCTCTTGAGAACTATGCCCAGGTGGTTCAGAATTCTAAGAAGCTTGAAGAGACGGAAAGAGAGAATGTTCGTGTTCAGAGGCCTTGGCAGCCAAGGAACCCTGGTTATGTTGACTGCACTAAGCATCGTTTCATGAGACCTACACCATATCCCACTCCTACCTTTCAGCCAAGGAATATTTGTAACATCCACCCAGCCGGTACCCCATTAGGAATACCCGGGAATGTGATTCACAGTCCAAGGATCAAGATTCGTAGGTCCATGCCTCCCACATACACAATGACATAATCATGAACAATGATAATCAAGGTAAAAACAACTAATACTAAGTATCATGAATAAGGTAAGATTAAATAAATCAGAGTGCGGAAGACAGATAATATCAAAGTGTGAACATAGTCATAAAGGTGAGAGAAGGTATGATAACCACCCTCTCAGAGTAGTGGAAAAGAAGTGTGATAAAGTTAATTACATGTCCAAGTATTTAAAGATAATCCAAAAAGTTAATTACAAGCCCAATTACTCCATAAATACACCAAGGAAATGGGGCACTAAGCTAGGGTTTCCTCTACTCTAATAATAGTCTCCTCAATGGTACGGATGAAGTAAACCCAGCTTTGCCGCTCCCGCACAACCGTGGGGCTAACCCTGGTGCGAATAGTAATCCTCCTCGACACCAACACTCGGATCTTCATAGACGCCACTACCCGAAGGGTAGTATGCGGAATCATAGTCCGTCTCGAAGGGGGTGCCATCATAGTCTTCGGTACCTGTAGGATAATCTAAAAACATTTGTACAAAAGGAATGAGTTCGAAGAACTCAGCAAGGTAGTTATTCCATAATTAGAAATCATACACATACAGAACATACATAATGCAATGTGATATGGAACATATGATGCAGTATGATTCTAACTCTATGAATGCTAGTCTAGGGTAGACATGCTTTAAGTCATAGCACCATACTTCTTTGGGTGGTCAATCACTCCCCCTCAATCATACAAGATATCTTGGGTCTGCCAGGGAAGTTCGATAAAGTCATCTCAAAAACCATGGTAAGGGAATAGGTCACCGCTCTGTCACATCACCGTTTGGTATAAGTATTGGCGCATGTCACAGTAAAGCCTAGCCCAATGCAAGTCATCTACTCAGTCGGTCAAGTCAGATCCAGATACGTCCATTCCTCGCCCCTAGCGATCCTTTCCGGTATCCTTCACACTAGAGTCAGCGAAATCCCAAATTTCAAACTCATCAACCCTATTGGTCATCCACAAATAGTAAACGGGAAGCTCTCACGTCCTCTCACGGATTGGTTACCGGTCTTGAGCGCGCCCATGAGCCCAAGTCTAGCCATTTGCAACCCTACCAATAAATGGCCCCTTTCGGGTATCCGTAGAATGGTTTATGTCCCCTACCGGATTGGTTACCGGCCTAGAGCACCTATCCAACGATACACTACCACGGGTTGTTTAGTCTCAATGCCCTTCCGATTCGGGTCTGACACGACAACGATAAACCTAGCCAACCAACTAGACAGTCCTATGTATGTCATCCAATAACCCGGGAGAGTGTCGATAGGCACCATCGGAGAACATCCCATACTATTCCCTCCGATGCCTAAGGACAGAAGTGTCAATAGAACACTCCCCAATCCCAAGTTGTACATAAACAATCACATATTCAAGTTCATCATCTTTCATGCATCCAATACATCTTATCATAAAAGTTAAATCATGATATTGAAATGAATCATCATAGACATAAGTAAACAAGAATAGTAATGTAACATGACAAGAGTATGAAGATTTCAACACTACTGTTCTAACACATATATAGCAATCTTATAAAGATTTAAAAGTAATCAAGAGATTATATTCATAAACAAGAACATAAATCATAAGTTGGTGGTCTATATGTTTATGGAGATAACCATCCTTACCTTGGGTTGAATTGATGATGAATTGAGAATACCAAGAAATAGTCCAAAATAATTGTTAAGGCCCTAAACAAACATCAATAATAAGTTAGAGAATAAATTGGGAAGATTGGATATTAATTGGATCAAAACTGGCCAAGGTTGCTGTCAGCAACAACTTTGGTCGATGTTTTTGGTCGATGGTATCGACCAAAAGGATCGACCAAAAATCTCTTAGGGACAGAATAGTGGATTTTGGGGGTTTTCATCCGAAATTGGTTTTCCAGTGTTCGGATCAATCTGAAACTTGGAGGAATACTTAACAACAGTAGTAGGACACTATAAGTCAAGAAATTTACCCAATCCAATGGTCCAAACAAAAAGCCCCAAATTGAGCTAACAAGTTCAAGTGACAAACATCATGGCAGGAGTTGGGATTGATTGCATTGACATGGAAATGGCATGTAGTAGCTAGGGGAACTAATAGAATTTCGATTGGAATCATATAGTAGTGATAAACATGAACATAGCATACCCTACAACTCAGTTTGGTGCAAAATGGCATGATGTTAATAGAAAAATTAAGGAATACATATGCTAGGCATGAGATGGAGGCATAGCATCAATGGATGGCTAAGAAGATCATAGGTTAATCATGTGTAGACACTTGGAGTGGTGGTTGCAAGGTTGCAGCACTATTTCCAATGTCTCACCAGCAAGATAGGAATAGAAAAGAATAGAAAATGGTAGGATAGAGAGTGGAATGGTGATTCATACCTTGGCGTGGAAGATGTAGACAAGAATCAATAGTAAACAATGAGTTTTTGATGAGGTGCCCTTCACATTAGCCAAGGAGTTGCTTTGGGAAGCACTCCCCACGATTTCAGGTGAGAAAATGATTGCAATAGGGCTCAAGGCTCGATGATATAATAAACAGAATGGGAATATTCCATGGAATCATTAACTTGGCAGACTGGGAAACTTTGGTCGATGGCATCGACCAAAAGGATCAACCAAAATTTTTCTCAGCAGAAAAACATGTTTAGTTCAGCAACTTCAAGTAGGGATTTGAAAGGCTATATAAGGTCAATTTGAGTGAGGTTTTCTTTCACAATTCAATCAAGAAGTCTAGTTTCGGGGAATACCTTCGGATTGTGCACAGGAGGTCATTAGGTACATCAACTAGATTAATCCTCTCCGATGCGCAGACTTTCCTTAAACACTGACAATGCATTTAAGCAAGGGGTATCATCATCAATGTCCATAGGCTTAGTCTCCGAATCATGATCATCAATCAGAATGGTCCATAAGTCTCTTCTACCACTGCTTCGGGTCTTTAGACCTAAATACAACAGTGGATCCGGGTTAGGGTCAGGGTTAGAATAGGGCTGGATATTACAGTGTTTGTCGGAGTTTCGATGTTACTCAGGTGGGCCAACATAGTCAGTCTGGTGGAGTTAGACCTGCAAGAGTTGTGCAACCTTCTAGGCCTGGGATAGAGAATCCTAGACCTGTATTTCAGAGACCTCCTACTGTAGCGACTCTGGTTGGACCGAGAGACCTTGCATGCTATCACTGGTAAGCAACCGGGAATTTTGCTCATACTTGCCCGAAGGGACCTGCTCAGCCTTTTGCCCCTACTGTGAAAAGTGCCCTTGGCCCTCCCTCTGGCAAAGTGTTCAGCATGTCTTGTGTTGATCAAGATTCATGTCATGAAGTTGTTACTGGTACATTGTTAGTTGCTTTCATTCCAAGCATATGTTTTGTTTGATACGGGCGCATCTCATTCGTTAATCTCATCTACACTTGCTTTGAAGACTAACCTAACACCCAGGTGTTTATCTAGTTGTTTGTTGATTAATACCCCTATTGGGTCTATTGTAAAGCTAGATAGAGTATTAGAAGAATGTCTTGTGTTGGTTTGTGGAAAGAGTCTGAAGGCAAATCTAGTGCTTTTTTATATGAAGGATTCTGATGTAATCTTGGGAATTGACTAGCTAACATCCCACAATGCTGTAATCTTGTGTTCTTCGAAGAGAATTTAATTTCAGTTGAGTGGAAATTCAGTTTTTGAATCCAAGGTGAGAAGGGAAGGATTAGTAAGAAGACTTTGACCACATTGATGCAAGTCTGTGTGTAATATCCAGCCCTATTCTAACCTTGACCCTGACCCGGATCCACTGTTGTATTCAGGTCCGAAGACCCGAAGCGATGGAAGAAGAGATTTATGGACCATTCTGATTGATGATCATGATTCGGAGACTGAGCCCATGGACATTGACAATGATACCCCTTGCTTAAATGCATTGTCAGTGTTTAAGGAAAGTCTGCGCATCGGAGAAGATTAATATAGTTGATGTACCAAATGACCTCCTGTGCACAATCCGAAGGTATTCCCCAAAACTAGACTTCTTTGATTGAATTGTAGAAGAAAACCTCACTCAAATTGACCTTGTGTAGCCTTTCAAATCCCTACTTGAAGTTGTTGTTCTAAACCTTAGTCTTCTGCTGGAAATATTTTGGTCGATCCTTTTGGTCGATACCATCGACCAAGGACCATTGACCAAAATATCCCAGTCTACCAAGTTAATGATTCCATGGAATATTCCTTTTCTATTTATTATAACCTCGAGCCTTGAGCCCTATTGCAATCATTTTCTCACCTGAAAACGTGGGGAGAGCTTCCCAAAGCAGCTCCTTGGCTAATGTGAAGGGCACCTCATCAAAAACTCTTTGTTTATCATTGATTCTTGTCTTCATCTTCCACACTAAGGTATGAATCATCATTCCACCCTCTACCCTACCATTTTCTACTCTTTTCTATTGCCAGGTGAGACATTGGGAATGGTGCTGCAACCTTGCAACCACCACTCCAAGTGTCTACTCATGTTCAATCCATGATTTCCTTAACTATTCATTGATGCTATGCTTCTATCTCATGCCTAGCATATGTATTCTATGATTTATCTATTAACATCATGCCATTTGGTACCAAACTGAGTTATAGGATGTATTATGTTCATGTTTAACATTGCCATATGATTCCAATCGAATTTCTATTAGTTCCTCTAACTATTACATGCCATTCCTCATCAATGCAATCAATTCGAACTCATGCCATGATGTTTATCACTTTAACTTGATAGCTCAAATTGGGGCTTTTTGTTTAGACCATTGGATTGGGTAAATTTCTTGATTTATAGTGTCCTACTTCTATTGTTAAGTATGCCTCCAAGTTTCAGATTGATCCGAACACCGGAAAACTCATTTCGGATGAAAACCCCCAAAATCCACATTTCTGTCTCGAAGGAAATTTTGGTCGATCCTTTTGGTCAATACCATCGACCAAAGACCATCAACCAAAATGTTGGCAGACAGCAACCTTGGCCAATTTTGATCCAATTAACATCCAATCTTCCCGACTTCTTTTCTAACTTATTATTGATGTTTGTTTAGGGCCTTAACAATTCTATTGGACTATTCTTGGTATTCTTAATTCATCATCAATTCATCCAAGGTAAGGATCGTTATCTCCATAAACATATAAGTCATCAAATATTGAATTGTGTTTTATTTAAAGAATGAAATCTCTTGATTTTCTTTCAATCATTATAAGACTGTTACATATGTGTTAGAACAGTAGCATTTAAATCTTTATACTCTTGTTGTGTTACTTTATCATTTTGATTTGCTTATGTTTATAATGATTCGTTTTAATATCATGATTTGATTACTATTATGGATATGCATTGGATGCATGAGAAATGATGAGATTGAATATGTGATTGCTTACGTATGACTTGGGATTGGGGGGAGTCCTACTGACACTTCTGTCCTTGGGCATCGGAGGGAATACTATGGGATGTTCCCCGATGGTGCCTATCGACACTCTCCCGGGTTATTGGATGACATACATAGGACTGTCTAGTTGGGTGGCTAGGTTTATCCTTGTCGTGTCAGACCCGAATCGAAAGGGCATTGAGACCGAACAACCCGTGGTAGTGTATGGTTGGATGGGCACTCTAGGCAGGTAACCAATCCGGTAGGGGACATAAACCATGCTACGGATACCTGAAAGGGACCATTTATTGGTAGAGTTGCATATGGATAGACTTGGGCTCACGGGCGCTCAAGACCGGTAACCAATCCGTGAGAGGACGTGAGAGCTTCCCGTTTACTATATGTGGATGACCAATAAGGTTGATGAGTCCGAAATCCGGGATTTTGCTGACTCTAGTGTGAAGGATACCGAAAAGGATCGCCGGGGGCGAGGAATGGATGTATCTGAATCTGACTTGACCGACTGAGTAGATGACTTGCATTGGGCTAGGGTTTACTGTGACATGCGCCAGTACTTGACCAAATGGTGATGTGAGAGAGCGGTGACCGATCCCCTTACCACGGTTTTTTGATGACTTTACCGATCTTCCTCGGGCATTCCCAAGATATGGAAATGGGAGAGTGACTGACGACCCAGAGAAGTACGGTGCTATGACTAAAAGCATGTCTACCCTAGAGACTAGCATTCATAGAGTTAGACTCATATTTGCATCATATGTTCCATATCGCATTCAATTATAATATGTCCTGAATGTGTATGATTTCTAATTATGGAATAACTTCCTTGCTGAGTTCTTCGAACTCATTCCTTTTATGCAAATGTTTTTAGATTATCTTATAGGTACCGAGGACTACGATGGCACCTCCCTTGAGGCGGACTATGATTCCACATCTACCCTCCGGGTAGTGGCGTCGATGAGGATCCATATATTGGAGCCGAGGATGATTACCATCCTCACCAGGGTTAGCCCCACAATTGTGCGGGAGCGGCAGCGTTGGGTTTACTTCATCCGTACTGTTGAGGAGATTACTATTAGTATAGAAGAAACCCTAGCGTAGTGCCCCATTTCCCCGGTGTGTTTATGGAGTATACGGGCCTGTAATTAACATGTATTTGGATTCTTCTGGTGATACATGGACATGTACTTAACTACTTTTACTTTTCGCTGCTCTGAGAGGGTGGCTACCACACCTTCTCTCACTGATATGATTTTGACCACATTCTGATATTATCTATCTTCCGCACTCGGTATATATTTAATCCTATCTTATACATATTGTTTAGTATTAATTGTTTTTACCATTGATTATTACTGTTCATGATTTTGTTACCGTGTATGTGGGAGGCATGGACCTCAGATCATTGATCCTTGGACTGTGGATCACATCCCGGGTATTCCAAATGGGGTACCGGATGGGTGGATGTGACACTGTGCATTAGTGGAAAGTGCTTCACCTGGAAGCAAGGTTAAGGAAGGGAAGAAGCTTGAAGAAGTCAAGGTTGTTTGTGACTTTGTTGATGATCTGTCGGGACTACCCCCTGATAGAGTAGTCGAGTTTTTGATTGATCTAATTCCTGGAGCTGCTCTGGTATCTAAAGCTCCGTATAGAATGGCGCCTACCAAGTTAGAAGAGTTGCAAACATAACTGATTGAGCTCTTAGTGAGAGGTTTTGTACACCCTGGCATATCACCTTGGGGAGCTCCAGTCTTGTTTGTGAAGAAGAAGGATGGTAGCATGCGTCTATGCATTGATTACCGGGAGTTGAATAAGTTGACCGTTAAGAACAGATATCCGCTGCCCCATATTGATGATCTTTTCGATCAGTTGAAAGGTGCAGCCGTGTTCTCAAAGATTGATTTGAGGCCTGGATATCATCAGTTGAAAGTGAAGTCAAGTGATATCTTCAAGACAGTGTTTAGAAAAAAATATGGACATTATGAGTTTAGAGTTATGCCTTTTGGTTTAACTAATGCTCCTAATGTGTTCATGGATCTCATGAACCGAGTATTTCATGATGTGCTTGATAAGTTTGTGATCATCTTCATTGATGACATCTTGATCTATTTGAAGAATGAGGAAGAGCATGTGAAACACCTAAATTTCACGTTGCAAAGGTTGAGAGAAAAGAAGCTCTATGCTAAGTTTAGCAAGTGTGACTTTTGGCTCTCAAGGGTAGTATTTCTCGGCCATGTGGTTTTTGCGGAAGGTATTCATGTTGATCCTGAAAAGGTACAAGCAGTTGCTGATTGGGAAAGACCGAAGACTGTGATAGAAATAAGAAGTTTTCTTGGATTAGCGGGATACTACAGAAGGTTTATTGAGAACTTTTCTAGGTTGGCTGCTCCTATGACTAAGCTAACTAGAAAGGAAGAGGAGTTTGTGTGGACCGAAGCTTGTGAGAAGAATTTTGAAGAGCTGAAAGTTAGATTTACAAGTGCTCCAGTTTTGACTATACCTAATAGTTCCGGTGGTTTGAGAGTCTACACTGATGCTTCTAAGATTGGTTTGGGTTGTGTGTTGATGCAACATGGTAAGGTAGTGGTGTATGCCTCTCAGCAATTGAAGAATTATGAGCTAACCTACCCCACTCATGATTTAGAGCTTGCCGCCGTTGTCTTTGCTTTGAAGATTTGGAGACATTACATGTATGGTGAGAAGATCTCTATTTTCACAGATCATAAGAGTTTGAAGTACTTCTTTACCCATAAGGAGTTGAATATAAGACAAAGAAGATGGTTAGAATTGGTCTCTAATTATGACTGTGACATTCAGTATCACCCAGGTAAGGCTAATGTCGTTGCTGATGCTCTTAGCAGAAAAAGTCAAAAGAAAGTGTTGGACTTGAATACTTTGAGTCAAACCTCGTTGTCTTCGATTGCGGGTTTTGGTTTGTAAGTTGTTTCTGAAGGTTCGGATTTTGTTCTTTCTGCCATGATAGCAAGATCCACCCTTAGAGACAGAATAGTTGCTCTGCAAGGTTTCGATCAAGAATTGAAAGAGAAAATTGAGAAGATCTCTTTGACTCCCGAATTGGACCCTGATTTTTGTATGTCTATGGATGGTGCTTTATTGTTTAGAGGTAGACTTTGTGTGCCGGCTATTGAAGAAATTAGGAAGGAAATATTGAAGGAAGCACACTAGTCAATGTTTACAATACACCCTAGAAGTACCAAGATGTACAAGGACTTAAGGGAACATTTTTGGTGGATTGGTTTGAAAGCTGATATGGAAGATTTTCTTGCCAAGTGTGAGACTTGCCAACGTGTGAAAGCCATTCGTCAACCCCCATCTAGATTACTTCAGCCCCTTCCTATTCCTAGTTGGAAGTGGGAAGATATTTCTATGGACTTCATGACTTGCTTGCCTCGGACAAGTAAAGGTAATGACACTGTATGGTAATCGTTGAT